>NC_056739.1:485212407-485369907 GCF_019279795.1 Protopterus annectens
CCTGACTGGACACAGCGACTTCCACTTGTTTAAGGAAGGCATCAAACCCATGTGGGAGGTGAGTTGAAAGTGCAGCACACACAACTTGGCTTTTTAAAAGTAATTTCCTTTCTTTGACTTGCTTTTAAAAGTGCTAAGTGTAGGAAGTAGCTGTCTAATAAAATGTGTCTTTTGTCATTGAGTCAACTCTGAAGCCATTTTAGAATGATTAAATTGAATGATGTCTTGTTTTATTTCTAGCGTGAAATATAATGCTTTTAAAACCAAAGAACACTGAAGGCACTGGTACTAGCCCGCTGTATAAGAGTTTTAGAACTGAACAACCTTTTAATATCTTAAAAAAAAGAAAAAAAATCTGCAGTTGAGGTTTTGGTTGATTTCAGTTCTGTTTTTAAATGCCCTTTAATTTGAGAATTCTGTAAACAAAAAGTAAAGTAAAGCACTGCACTTGATAGTATAGCGGCTGTTTCCTATTAGTCATTTTACCTTCATGTGAGAACAGACTTGTTAGTTTATGTAGTTCACAGCGAGACAGTGTGTAATTTGATTGTAATTTGCTGTTATTCAAAGTGAAGTCAGTTGTATTGTCGGGGACAACGGACTTGACTAGCATTGCAGTTTTTGGGCAGCAGTTTTCCCCTGGGGAACATTTTTAACTGACTTCAAGTTTACTACATAGTGGAGGCAAGGAGGGGCTCTCACCCCACCCAGTTAACTGCTGGTCATTAAACTGCTGGTCATTATATAGTTAAAACATAGTGTAAGTTGTTAAGACATTCACTAAATTGTAATGTCTGCACATTCCAGTCGGTGCCATTTAGGTTTTGCATAAATATATCTTGCGGATGAATTTATTGCTATCCTGGCACCCCTGATTTAATTGTAGAGAAGAGACTAAGAATCACTGTAATTGGTAAGTTATCTTGTTTATGACTTTACAGTTAGCAGCATTGAGAAATTAGCTATGTTATGTCTTTTACACAAAAAGTAAGTGCAGTTCTTGATGCCTTTTAGAGATGGCTAGTTTATTGCTGTGCAGTGCTGAAAACTCATTCATTACCTTGTGGTTTGCATCAAGTTTTGATGTCCTGTAGTACCTGTTCAGGAGAATTGTCAAATAGTAAAAAGAAGCTTCAGCTGCTGTACTCTAGGTTTATGTTAAAATATTTGTCTTTGTTAGTGTATGCATGAAGAACCTTCCTCTGCTCTGGTGAGGATAGCACGACACTGCAAAACAATTTTCAGAATTGCCTACTCACTCAAGTTATTTCTAACATTTCTGATCACCATAAATGTCGCATTTGTTTAAGGTGCTGCATGAAAAATATTAAGATCAGTAAAGGATGCATCTGAAATTAATTGCAAGATCAGGCAAGAACAAGATCCAGTAGTGTCTGGTTGGAGAATTACAGTAATAAAAATAGGCATTTCTAAGTTTTGTTAATGAACAGGCTAGTCATTCTAGTACTGTTTACGTACTGTTGATGCACGTAATCAGAACAACAAAAGCTTATGACTTCCTGTTTTTTAGTTGAACTACTGCAGTGCTGAAGAATAAGTCTGCAGTAATCCCTCTCACTCCTCTTTTATCAGTAGTACCTTTTCACTTAAAATGTGTTTTCCATTATCTTTCATGTTTGTTTTCCATTTTAAATCTTCAGGATGAAGCCAACAAGAATGGAGGAAAATGGATTATACGTTTACGCAAAGGGCTAGCATCCCGCTTTTGGGAGAACATCATCCTAGCAATGGTAGGAGAGCAATTTATGGTTGGAGAAGAGATCTGTGGTGTGGTGGTTTCAATTCGATTTCAGGTAAAAGGATGTTTTTCTTACAGAAAAAAATTGGGGAGGGCTAGTCTTTAAGTGGCAGGTGAGAAGGGCCAAGTTGGATGTGCCTTCTGATGTATCATTTGCAGTAAAAGACTTAACTATTTTTTTATCATTGCCAAAGATTGTCATGGAAGTCCTGCAGTTTTATTGTTGTCAACCCCCCAGCAGTAAAATTCTGAGTTTGTTTGTGTCTTTCGGCTTTTCCCAGTTAGGGGTCGCCACAGCGGAACACCGCTCTGCTAATGATTGGCAGTAGTACACAAGAAAATGTATATTCAGCAGTAAATGTGTCAACATAATGCTATTACATTTTGTGGGAATTTGGTTACCAGAGTGAAGATGACTCCATCAGCAGAGAATGGAAGACTTTTCTCCTAGGCTAAGGAGAGCTATATCTTAAATTGCAGTGTACTACAAAAATGTTTTTGATGAAATTGAACTGTAAAATGTTTAAACAAAAGCATGCCTTTGAGAAGTTCTTCTCTAAAAGACATGGTGAAGTGCTGAAGCTTTTTTAATATTTTGTTATATTTTTGCCCATGTTTTTGAATTTGATGATTTCTTGAACCAATTTTTCTATGGCTTCTTAGTCTTCATCTGATTACGTATTAAAAAAATAGGCAATGGTGACCCTGGTAGATTTTATATATTTACATTTGTTTAACAGGAAAGTCCATCTGGGCCAGAAGCCTATTTTCAGCAGATGCACGGGAGAAAAGCTCCACAGAAATAAAAGCAAAATGCAATAACTGGATAGTACAATAGTATACATACAATAAGATGGAGAATACACGTGTAGTTAGTCTATACAGAGTAGTATTCAATACAGTTTTCTAGTAGATACAGGTTCAAAAAGAAAAACACACAAGCATTTCAGTGAAGATAACTGTGAGAAAAATAAAATTAGTACTGTCTACATAATAAATATATATATATATATATATATTTTTTTTTTTTTAGTAGTAATAAACACTGTGGAGAGGGAGAAAATGAGGTAAGGAGTGGACAGTATGCTGAGAGAGTTGTAGACATCTTGTCAGTCAGGTATGGCACAGGAGCAATGCCAGTTCTTGGATAGATGTTTAAATGGATAGATGTTCAAATAGTAGTAGTTTGAAATTGGTAGATTCAGGTGTGTTTTGGAGGGTATGGGGTAGAGAGTTCCATAATTTGGCTATTTGATTTGAGAATAGGGCTTCACCGTGAGTGTTAGCTTGTTTACTGTGAGAAAGGTCTGTCTCCAGGACTTAGACTTCATGGGCATGAGTAGGGAACAAGTTCCTTGAGGGATGACAACTGTCAGGATGGAAGATGATATTGTTTGTGAATTTAAGTTGGTGGAGATGGAGAAGGTTAGGTAGCTTAAGCCAATTTGATTTATGTAGCGCAATACAATTGTGGGTTTGGTGGGGAAGGTTGGCTGCGAAGCGGGCTGTTTTGTTTTAGCAAATTTCCAATTTGGTCAAGTCTGTTTTTTTTTTAAGTTGATCATAGAGAGGGGGAAAGCATATAGGAGCGTAGAGAGGAGGAAGGTTCTGGATATGGCTAGTCTGGTATTGTCAGTGAGGAAAGGCTTGCTTCTGTACAGTAAGCCAAGTATGATGTGAACTTTCTTAATTGTGATGGCTTGTCATATTTGAGTTTGTTGTTGATTGTCACGCCAGGGAGTTTTGTATGCTCAACTATTTGGATGACTGTGTTTGCTGAGTGAATGGTAAAAGAAGGGGTGGTTGGTGATTGTTTGCTACTGGAAAAAATGGCATTAACTGCATGCTAGATGCATTGTTTTGTGAGTGTTATCAGGCAATTAATATGAAGCAACAATCTGTAGCTTTCAAATGCTAGTACAGATGAGTGAGCTCTGATGTTATCTTAGTCGCCATTCCTCACGTTAGGGTCTAGGATCTGATATCAGATCTGAGCCTGCATACTTCAGACAACAGCTTAGCTCAAGCTCCTTCCCTACCATGATGATCTGCTGCCCTCTAATCCCTCAGATCTCGTTTGCCACTTCATCAAGACAGTTGCAGATTGCTCAGCTCCTCATAGTAAGTGATTCATTGTTGGGATTTCTTTTCTTTGGGTTAACCTTTTGTCTTGTATTGGTAGTTATAGTTTATCCCTTTTTCTCTTACCCTCCTGTTTTGTTTTTCCACGTAGATGTTTGGCGCCCTTTTCGCAGGCCCTGCTAGTGGGTATCGTAAACTGTCTCTTCTCCAGTTAAACGAGTCCTATTTTTGTAGAGTTTTCTGGTAGTTAATGCACTGTGTTTAGTGTTTCGGACAGGTTTTTCTGGTATTTGAACTTTTTGCTTGTGTCCGGACTTCGAGTTGGGTTTTTCCTTTGGTTTTGGTAATGTCGGACAAACCCTTTGGGTTTAAGAGATGCTCCTTGTGTGGCAGGAAAATGCCCATGTCTGCCTCACATGAGGAGTGTCTGTATTGTCTCGGTGGTGACCATCTCGCAGTTGAGTGCAGTATTTGTACCGCCTTCAACCCCGGAGCTCTGGTTGACTGCCGCAACAAGTTACTAATTAAAGGTTTAGTGAAGGGAGGCCCCTTGGTCACTGGTTCCCCGGCCAAGGCGGGTTCTTCAGGGGCTACGAAGAAGATTCCTTTGGTTAAGGAAGCCCCGTCTAAACGTCCCAAGCTGTCTGATCCAAAGTCCTTGGATCCGACTCCAGCCAGGGCAGTGTCTGATCCGAGATCCTCTGGTCCCAGGACATCCAGGGAGTCCACTCCTGGATCCAAAGGTTCAGACCACAGGTCTTCGGATCTAACACCTTTGGCTCCCACCCCCGGATTCAAGGTCATGAACCTTCTTCAAAAAAGAGCCATCCATGAGGTCCCCACAGGACATGGAGGATCCGGAACTTCCGCTTCATTTTAGTTCCAAAGAGAACTGGGGATCTGCATCCTGTTCCGGATCTCCGCCGTCTAAACTTGTTTGTATAGAAATCAGTTTCAGATGGTCACTGTGCAGTCAATTGTGCCCCTTCTGCACAGCAATGACTGGATGTGCTCAGTAGATCTCTAGGACGCGTACTGTCATATCAAAAGTGATTGGTCCAGGAATGTCCTCCACTTTCGCTTAGGAGCTAGTCCTTTTCAGTTCAGGGCCCTGCCCTTTGGTCTCACCTCAGCCCCCCGGGTGTTCACCAAATGCATGGTAGTGGTGGTAGCTAATCTCTGACTGCAGAGACTCCAGGTGTTTCCCTATCTAGATGATTGGCTCCTCACGGCCCCCACAAAGCATCAACTGATGTCCTTCAAGAATGCAACTGCAGTCATAACATATGGGTTGTCCTGCCTCAGGCAGCCCTCGGTCGGCCGGATTCCAAAGTCTGGGTCCGGCGTCGGCTGGTGTCGCCTCCTCTCCGACGTCAGAACGGCTGGAGTATAAAGGCATCGGCCGACGCCATCTTCTTCAGTCATTCTTGCCGTGCGGTGCCCGAAGCAGAAGCAGTTCGCAAGTGCCGGTCGGTCAGCTCCTGTGTTTTCAGTTACCGAAGTCATCTAAAAGCTAAGTACCCCGTTGGGGAACATTTTTTCTTGCCTCAGCCGATGTCAGAACAAATTGAGAAAGTTAATAATTGTTTGTCTTGTGGTAAACAAATACCTCATAAGGACTTCCATTCTTACTGCCTCCCTTGCCTGGGCCCAGACCACGACGTCTCGGCCTGTGCTGCCTGTACTTGCTTTAATAAGCGCACTCTCAGGCACCGGGCAGAATTTGCCGAAGACTTTTTCGGCGAATCCTTCGCTTATATCATGCCGTCGGAACAACCGACAACACAAATTTCCAAAAAGCGTAAGGACCGGGACCGACATCCGTGGCCCGCGTCCTCTACCGATATTTCTCCTAAACCCTCCGCGAGTGCTTCGGTCCCTTCGGAAGCAGTAATTCAACCGCTCCAGGCCGACGACACAGCGGTAGCACGTCCTTTGGTCCCGGAGACTATACCGGTGCCGGTTATTGATTTTCCTCCAGAAACCGAAGTTATGGATCTACCTGACACCATTCCCGTGGACAAGGTTACTCCTGCACGTGGGGCAGCTAGGCCTCCTGTATCCATGTCCATCAAGGCCTATGCACGTGCCAAGGCCGCCAGCCAGGCCAAGGCCCATCCTAAACCTACTGCCCAGGCCCCTTCTTCTGATAAGCAGATCATGTCTCTTGCTGCAGACCTCATCTCTCTTATCAGGGGGTCTCAGCCGCACCCAGACAGAGGTTCTCAGCCGCCTGCAGAGAAAAGGCCTAGAACTGAGCAGACTGACAACCTCTCTTCAGATGAAGTCTCTGGGGATTCTGAGCATTCTGATACACAAGAAGAATCCTTCCAGGCCTATGAGGACTCTGATGCTGAGGAGTCTATTCCCACTGCCTCTCCTCCAGAGGATTTTTCATTCGGTGAAGTCCTCCACTCTATGAGGGAGCATTTTAAGTGGCAGGGTCAGGAATTTTCTGATTCTAGGAAAAGGCTTTGTACCTTCCTCAAGTTACCCCAGCACAGGCCTTTAGCTATCCCTCCAGTTATGGATGTCCTGGATGATGTTTTCTCTGACTCCAGTGCTAACCCTGATTCTCTCCCTCCTGCTCCTGTCAAGCCAGACAGATATTACAGGGTCCCTGACACTCACAAGCATCTCTTTAAGGCCCACTCTGTGGATCTAGAAACTATTTCACAGGGCCCCAAAGGAGTGGCTACTTCCTCAGCCAAGAATCCACTACCAGCGGATAGGGAAGCAAGGTCCCTGGAGAGATGGGGTTAAAAAGTTTATACCTCTACCACCCTTGCCATGAGGTCACTTAACTGCCTTTTTCATATGTTTCAGTACCAGGATTATTTACTGGATGACTTACAGAAAAAGCTAGCCTCTCCTGAGTCTATTGATAGAAAGGCATTGCAGGATCTGGTCCATAACACTCAGCAGGTTAGCAATCATTTTCTACAGTGTGGTTATGATGCATTGGAGGCTTCATGTAGGGCAGCTATGACAGGGGCTGTTATAAGTAGACATGCTTGGTTAAAAGAACAGCCACTGCCAGACCATGTTAAAGTAAAGCTACTTGATGCACCTCTGGAAAAACAAAAGCTTTTTGGTGCTAATGCACAAGATGTGTTGAAGTCCATTGAGGAAAAGGCTAAATCAGTTCAGACAGTCAAAGATTTCCTCCAGGTTCAGCCACCCAGATTCAGCAGGAATTGGCCTTCAAAGAATTGGTCCTTTCCAGACACTGACAAGTTTCAAAGGGGAAAAAACAGGCGTGCTCGAGGTAGAGGGCAAAACCGAGGCTCTTACAGGGGCCGCCAATGGCAACCACCAAATCAAAGAAGTGGCGCAGGCAGTTCAGCTGCACCACAAGGACAATCACAATGACTTGACTTTCATGCCGCCTACCAAAGCTCAAAGAGAAGCACCTTTAGGCGGAAAATTATCCTTATTCTCACACAACTGGCATATCTTAACCAAGGACAACTGGATTCTGGATTTAATAGACAGAGGTTACAGATTCCACTTCCATACTTTACCAATAAGACTAGGCATGCCAAACCTGCCACATCATCAAAGGGCAGAGGCACTCATTCAAGTTTCAAAGCTGCTAAGCATAAAAGCAATAGAAAAGGTCCCTCCTCAGGAACAAGGCCAGGGATTTTATTCAAGACTGTTCCTTGTTCCAAGAAAAGAAAACAAATGGAGGCCTATACTGGACTTGTCTACTCTAAATACCTTTCTCATTGTGCAAAAGTTCAAAATGCTGACGTTACAGCAACTCCTTCCCATGCTGGGCAAGGGGTCTTGGCTGGTCACTCTGGACCTCAAGGAGGCATACCTGCATGTCCCAATCAGACACAGTTGCAGAAGATACCTCAGATTTCTTGCAGTGACAGAGCATTATCAATTCTCAGCATTGCCGTTTGGCTTATCTACTGCGCCCAGAGTGTTCACGAAATGCCTGGCATCAGTAGTGGCACACTGCAGACTCCAGGGGATTCAAATATACCCCTACCTGGACGACTGCCTGATACAAGCAGACAACAAACAAACCTTGATAACAAACTTGGACTATGTCATTCAATTACTACAGGCCTTGGGATACACAGTCAACATTCAAAAATCAAGACTACTGCCATCCCAACAGATTATCTTCCTGGGAGCTAAACTGGACACAAAAACACAAATGGCCTTCCTCACAGAAGAAAAACAAGAGCAGTTACCAGACTACTTCAAAGGCCTAGCAAAGTTCTCCCAGCTGACTGCAAGGAAAATCCTTCAGGCCCTGGATTTCATGGCATCTTGCATTCTTCTGATACCTTTGGCAAGGCTTCATATGAGAAAGCTGCAATGGTACTTAAAAAGCTTATGGTCACAACACAGCCAAAGCCTAGAGGACGTAATCCCACTTATTCCATGTCTGCAAAGAGAATTCTTGTGGTGGGCTCAAGCAAGTCATGTCTTTCACCAAACCTCAAGCAGGTCAAATCATTACAACAGACGCCTCAGATCATGGATGGGGGGCGCACATGGAGGACAGATGCATCCAAGGGCAATGGAACCCAAGGGAAAGGCATCTGCACATAAATCAAAAAGAGATGTTGGCAGTGATACGTGCAATTGAGACTTTCGAAAAATCACTTCAACAAGGACATTTGCTAATAAGGACAGACAACACCACTGTTATGTGGTATATAAACAAGCAGGGAGGCACTCATTCTTATCACTTCTGCAGGCTTACAATGGTTCTCTGGGAAAAATCCCTAAGTCTGAAGATACATCTGCAATCCCAGTTTGTGCCAGGCAAGGACAATATACTGGCGGACAAGCTGAGCAGAAATTTCTTGGATCCACACGATTGGATGCTGCATCCTCACATTTTCTCACAAATAACAAGGACATGGGGAAGACCGGACATAGATCTCTTTGCTTCTCACATGAATCATCACCTGGAAAAGTTCTGTACAAGGACCCACCATCCTCTAGTCTGGAAAACGGATGCTCTCTCCTTCAGCTGGAATTCCCTAACAATTTATGCATTCCCTCCTCTACCACTGCTGACCAAGGTGATACTGAAGATCAAGGCAGAACAACCAACAGGCATTTTGATAGCTCCAGACTGGCCAAGGCAGCACTGGTGTACCCATTGCTGTTGAGCATAACTCGGACCAAACCGTGGCCTCTGCCCCTATGGCCTCTGCTTCTAACACAACACAATTACAGGACTGTTCATCAAAACCTGAAAACATTGCATTTGACAGCCTGGAGGTTACCATAACTCCTTCCGATATCTCTCTTTCCAAAAAAGTTCAAGAGATCTTACTGGAAGCACGCAGACCTTCCACCAGAAAACCCTATTCAGCCAAGTGGAAGAGATTCATCATCTGGAATGCTAACAGGGGTCAGGATACAACAGTATTGAGTATACCTCAGATATTGGAATACTTGGCAGAAATGTTTCATACTGGTCTCTCATATTCTTCCATAAAGATTCATGCCTCAGCAATCTCAGCAAAATACAATTGTGATCCTCCTGTGTTTTCGCATCCTTTGCTAAGACAGTTCCTAAGAGGGATAAAGAATATCAAACCTCCCAGGAAACCGCCAGTACCTGCATGGGACCTCAATTTCGCCTTGGAAAAATTAACTCTTCCTCCCTTTGAACCAGCAGCAACTTCAGAATTGCAATTTCTCTCATGGAAAACGGTTTTCCTATTGGCAATCACATCAGCAAGAAGAGTCTCTGAGATACAGGCACTCATGGCAGTACCTCCTTTTCTCATCTTTCATCAGGACAGAGTCTCTCTAAGAACCAATCCTTCATTCATGCCAAAAGTACTTTCCAGGGTGTCTCTAAATCAAGCCATTCACCTGCCTACTTTCTTCCCCAATCCTCAAAACAGGGGGGAAGCACTGCTGCATACTTTGGACATACACAGGCAACTACGCTACTACTTGGACAGAACTAAGACCACCAGAAAGTCTGACCAACTGCTTGTAGCCTATGCTGCTGGAGTACAAGGAAAAGCAATCTCCAAACAAACAATTTCCAAATGGATTGGACACTGCATCAGATTCTGCTATTCTTTTCATGGAAAAAGTGTGCCAGCCAATATTAGGCCACACTCCACCAGAGCTATAGCCACATCCACAGCTTTCCTAAGAGGAGTGGCTACAAAGGACATTCTAGAGGCTGCTACATGGAGCTCCGTGCATACATTTACCAAACACTACAACCTGCCTTTATACTCCAGATCCCGAGCAGGCTTTGCTTCGGCAGTCCTGCAGGGCATTTTAGCTACACCATCACTTTCTTAGTTCCAACCACCCCCAGCTTGGCTATGGTATGCAACCCATATGTTATGACTGCAGTTGCATTCTTGAAGGACATAGCACAGTTTTGTACCTACCATAAATGTAGATGTCCGATAGATATGCAACTGCAGTCGGATTTTCCCACCCTCCTACCCCTCTGCAACCTTCTTTATGGGTCCACTCCCCCTACTCCTATTAGCTGGGGGTATCTCCTATGGTGTATCTGTTTATTACTGTTGTGCATGTCTGGAATTGTTTATCCATTCACCAAATTTAGCCTTCCTAGGAGGGCACTTGGCATCTGGGGCAAGAAACACTGAAGAAGATGGCGTCGGCCGATGCCTTTATACTCCAGCCGTTCTGACGTCAGAGAGGAGGTGACACCAGCCGACGCCGGACCCAGACTTTGGAATCCGGCCGACCGAGGGCTGCCTGAGGCAGGACAACCCATATGTTATGACTGCAGTTTTATATCTATCGGACATCTACATTTATGGTAGGTACAAAACTGTACTTTGGACAACATTCACTTCCTACTCTTCCCTATTCCATCAGTTGGGGATTACTGTCAACCTAACCAAGTCTTACCTGAATCCAGCTCAGCATCTGGAGTTTATCGGCACTCTGTTGGATACCATGACGGAGATTGCAGCTCTTCCTCTTCGCCGTGTAATTCTTATACACTCTCACATCCAGATTTTGTTGGAGCAAACATGCCCTCATCTTCATACATTCTCAGAGCACTAGGGTCCATGGCAGCTGCCATTTAATTTGGTCCCGATGGCAAAGTACTATACGAGAGTACTTCATTAGACTTTCGCTGTCCAATGGTCAGAACTTTATCATCCACTGTCGTTCGCTGTTCTTCTCACGCCCATTTGTCGACTATCTTTTGTGGTGGATCCACTCTCTGGACCTCTTAATGGGTAGATCCTTTGCTCCCCCAGTTCCCAAGGCCAGAGTAACCACGGATGCTTCTCTCTTAAGGTGGGGGGAGGCATTTCAAGGCATTTCAAGGGAAAGTTCAGGGGCCAAACTGCACATCAATGTTCTGGAGATGAGAGCAGTCCTTTTGTCGTTGCAAGCCTTTCAGGATTGCCTCCCTCAAGGAACAATTGCAGATCTTTCTGACAACATGGCAGTTGTTTGGTACATAAACAAACAATGGGGCACACAATCTTATCTGCTTTGTCGCAAGGCCGTGAGGGTATAGGAATAGGTGATGTCCACGGGGCGCTTTCTTACTGCAACTCACATTCCTGGAGCATCCAACATTTTGGTGGACAAATTGAGCAGGCCGATTCTGACCACTCACGAGTGGTCCCTGAATCCAGTGGTAGCTCAACAGATTTTTCATTGATGGGGCCTTCTGAGCTGCGATCTCTTTGTATCTTCCCTAAACCACAAATGCAGGAATTTCTTTGCTTTGATCCCCCCAGAGGGGGAATCCCCCAGGGATGCACTCCCTCATGATTGGCCTCTGGGTCCCTTTATGCCTTCCCCTCTTTGCCTTTGATTTCCAGAGTACTCCAGAAAGCCAGACGCCTCAAGGCACAATTGATACTCAGTGCCCCCTTCTTGCCTCGGCAGATGAGGTTCCCCTTCTGTGGTCTCACTTGAAGCATTCACACTGTGTGCTCGATCCATTTCCGGATCTCATATTTCATCCATCTCTCCTTCTGCTACCAAATCTTCAGACCCTTCGTCTGACAGCATGGTTTGTCCACTTCAGTGATATTGGCCAAGTCTAGGCTAGCCTCGCCCATAAAGGATATTATCCTTGTTTCCCAGAGATTGTCTACTAGGAAAGTCTATATTAGCAAATGGAAGAGATTCTCTATCTATCTGGGCAAAGAGTAGGAATCCAGATCCTTTTTCAGCTTCCATTTCAGAGATTCTTCTCTTTCTGCCCACTCTGTTTAAAGAAGAGGCCAGTTTTTCCACCATCAAGGTTCAGCTGGCAGCAATTTCGAATTTTCACCTCAACTCTGAACCTACCTTTTACTCTAGGCTTTGCAAGGTCTTTTTGAAAGGTGTATCTTTGCCAAGACCCCCAGTAAAAGATCATTGTCCACCATGGGATCTTACTTTAATGCTACAATCATTAACAAGACCGCCCTTCAAACTGGTGTCATCTTGTGATCTAAAGTTTCTTTCTTGGAAGACGGCCATTTTAGTCGCAGTAACTTCAGTGAAGAGCGTTTCTGAGCTGCAAGCCCTTACCATTAATCCTCCTTACTTAATTTTCCATAAGGACAGATTAGCTCTGAGACCTAATCTATATTTTATGCGTAAAGTAGCTTCAGAAGCCAATATCAATCAGTGTATTCAGCTTCCCATCTTTTTCCCTAACTGTACGAATAAAGGGGAATATATTCTGCACACCTTGGATGTTCATCGCCAGCTTCATTTCTATCTGCACAGAACTAAGGAATTTAGGTGTTCAGACCAGTTGCTTGTAGCCCTTTCAGCTTGGATGTTCATCGCCAGCTTCATTTCTATCTGCACAGAACTAAGGAATTTAGGTGTTCAGACCAGTTGCTTGTAGCCCTTTCAGCAGCAAACAGAAAGGGCAAGGGAATATCAAAGGTTACAATTTCCCGATGGATCTCACGATGTATTTCTTTCATTTACTCTTCAAGAGGCGTTCCTCTGTGTACTCCGATAAAGGTTCATTCCACCAAAGCAGTGTCTACATCAGCTGTCTTTGCAGTTCGTCAATCTTTAGATGATATTTGTGCAGCAGCAGCAACATGGTCTTCACCTCACACCTTTACCTCCCATTACAAGTTGGATTTTACTTCTAGAGGAAGGGCTTCCTTTGGCTCCATGGTCATTTGGCATGTCCTTCCCTGAGGCCACCCAGGACCTTCCCTGAGGCCACCCAGGATTCATGTAACTGGGGACTCTGACACTAACATCAGATTTATAGTTGTGTACTTAACATAACTTGGCATCTGTGTTATCTGTAGTCACCATTCATCACGGTCCCACCCTCCGGCCCCCTTCTTGAGAGATTAGCAAGATTTGGGTGGACTTGTGTTTGGTGGTGGGTATCTAGGTCTGTCTTCTATCTTCTGCAAACTCAATCTGAGGGATTAGAGGGCAGCAGAACATCAGTGGAGGGGATGAGCTTGAGCTAAGCTGTTATCTGAAGTATGCTGGCTCTGATCTGATATCAGATCCTAGACCCTAACGTGATGAATGGTGACTACAGATAACACACACGCCAAGTTATGCTAAGTACATAACTGTAATTATATAACTTATGCTCCTGTTTGTTCATGGGTCTGTGCATGGATGGGAATATTAGTCGAGTCCTTGTTTCAGGATAGTGATAAGCGGGTGATGTCACAGACCAGTGTACCAGAAGTAATTCCATGTGAGCAGATGAAATTCCAGGCACATAGTCAAGTCCTAATACATAGTTTGACATTGCATACTTAGTGGATGATGAGGACTGTGTCTGTGGTTGAGCTACTTATCAAAACACATAGCTGTAAGATGGTTTGTTGGGAATTTTGTAGAGAGAGGGAGAGGGAGAGAGAGAGAGAGAGAGAGGAATGACCAATGGCAGTTTGCAGGAAGTACACAGTAGTAGTAAGGAACCTAGATAGCAGTAGCAAGGAACCCTGGAGAGAATGCAAGAGCCGTGTGTGTGTGTGTGTGTGTGTGTGTGTGTGTGTGTGTGTGTGTGTGTGTGTGTGTGTGTGTGTGTGTGTGTGTGTGTGTGTGTGTGTGTGTGTGTGTGTGTGTGTGTGTGTGTGTGTGTGTGCTTCTTTGTTTCATTTTATGTCCTTGATGGAGCTGTACATTAATTTTCCTTTTTGAGTAGGAGAAACACTGGAGAAATGAGGGATTATCAAGGAGTAACTCATTCCCTCCAGTATAGCTCTTTTGAGTGTGTACCTTTAACTCCTAGTGGGTGTGACTTGAACCTTTAAAAAAATGAAGGTATCACCTTACAGTTCTAACAAATGCTCATTGACAGAGTTCAGATATCACTACAGTTGTGTTTGCCATCATGTATACTTCAAGATAAAGTATTATGATATCTTGTATGTAGCATGTTTTTGGAATTTATTAATGCAGATATGAACAATCAATATTTGATGCCTAGAGGCGCAGTAGGAGGTAACTGCAGAAATACCTGGAGGTTGTAGCACTAATTAAGAAACCTGAGCAGGCTTGACTAGACTTATGACAGTATAATTCCTTGGTGTTTTTTGTTTGCGCTGATGTCCTTCAAGAATGCAACTGCAGTCATAACATATGGGTTGTCCTGCCTCAGGCAGCCCTCGGTCGGCCGAATTCCAAAGTCTGGGTCCAGCGTCGGCTGGTGTCGCCTCCTCTCCGACGTCACCACGGCTGGAGTATAAAGGCATCGGCCGACGCCATCTTCTTCAGTCTTTCTTGCCGCGCGGTGCCCGAAGCAGAAGCAGTTCGCAAGTGCCGGTCGGTCAGCTCCTGTGTTTTCAGTACCGAAGTCATCTAAAAGCTAAGTACCCCGTTGGGGAACATTTATTCTTGCCTCAGCCGATGTCGGAACAAATTGAGAAAGTTAATAATTGTTTGTCTTGTGGTAAACAAATACCTCATAAGGACTTCCATTCTCTGCCTTCCTTGCCTGGGCCCAGACCACGACGTCTCGGCCTGTGCTGCCTGTGCCTGCTTTAATAAGCGCACTCTCAGGCGCTGGGCAGAATTTGCCGAGGACTTTTTCGGTGAATCTTTTGCGTATATCATGCCGTCGGATCAACAGACTACCCAATCTGCTAAAAAACGCAAGGACCGGGACCGACATCCTCGGCCCGCGTCCACTACCGATGCTACTCCCAAACCCTCTGCTAGTGCTCCGGTTCCTTCGGAAGTGGTAAATCTACCGCTCCAGGCCGACGACACAGCGTTAACATGACCTTCGGTCTCGGAGAGCTCTCCGGTACCGGTTGTTGATTTTCCTCCGGAAACCGAAGTTTTGGATCTACCCGACACCATTTCTGTGGACAAGGTTACGCCTGCACGTGGGGCTGCTAGGCCTCCTGTATCTATGTCCATCAAGGCCTTTGCACGTGCTAAGGCCGCCAGTCAGGCCAAGGCCCATCCTAGACCTACTGCCCAGGCTCCTTCTTCTGATAAGCAAATCATGTCTCTGGCTGCTGATCTTATTTCCCTTATCAGGGGGTCTCAGCCTCATCCGGAGAGGGGTTCTCAGCCACCTGCAGAGAAAAGGCCCAGAACTGAGCAGGCGGACGACCTCTCTTCGGATGAAGCCTCTGGGGATTCTGAACATTCTGATATCCAAGAAGATTCCTTCCAGGCTTACGAGGACTCTGATGCTGAGGAATCAATTCCCTCTGCCTCCCCGCCAGAGGATTTCTCATTTGGTGAAGTCCTGCATTCCATGAGGGAACATTTTCAATGGCAGGGTCAGGAATTCTCTGACTCAAGGAAAAGGCTTCGTACCTTCCTCAAGCTTCCCCAGCACAGGCCTTTAGCTATTCCACCTGTTATGGATGTTTTGGATGATGTTTTCTCTGACTCCAGTGCTAACCCTGATTCTCTTCCTCCGGCTCCTGTCAAGCCGGACAGATATTATAGGGTCCCTGATACCCACAAGCACCTTTTTAAGGCCCACTCTGTGGATCTAGAAACTATTTCACAGGCCCCCAAGGGAGTGGCTACCTCCTCTGCCAAAAACCCACTGCCAGCAGACAGGAAAGCAAGGTCCCTGGAGAGATGGGGTAAAAAAGTATATACTTCTACTACCCTGGCCATGAGGTCACTAAATTGCCTTTTTCACATGTTTCAGTACCAGGATTTTCTCCCGGATGATTTACAGAAAGAGTTAGCCTCTCCTGAGCCTATTGATAAAAAGGCATTGCAGGATCATATACATAACACTCAGCAGGTTAATAACCATTTTCTTCAGTGTGGTTATGATGCACTGGAAGCTTCATGTAGGGCAGCTATGACTGGGGCTGTGATAATGAGACATGCTTGGTTAAAGGATCAGTCTTTGCCTGACCATGTTAAAGTAAAGTTACTTGATGCACCTTTGGAAAAACAGAAGCTTTTTGGTGCTAATGCACAAGATGTATTGAAATCCATAGAGGAAAAAGCAAAGTCAGTACAGACAGTCAAGGATTTTCTTCAGGTTCAGCCACCCAGATTCAGCAGAAACTGGCCCTCAAAGAACTGGTCCTTCCCCGGCTCAGACAAGTTTCAAAGGGGAAAAAGCAGACGTGCCCGAGGTAGAGGGCAATACCGAGGATCTTACAGGGGACGCCAATGGCAACCTCCAAATCAAAGAAGTGGTACAGACAGTTCAGCTGCACCACAAGGACAATCGCAATGACTTGATTTTCATTCCGCCTACAAAGGTTCAAAGAGAAGCAGCCTTGGGCGGAAAATTATCCTTATTCTCACAAAACTGGCATATTTTAACCAAGGACAACTGGATTCTGGATTTGATAGACAAGGGTTACAGATTCCACTTCCACACATTACCAATAAGACAAGGCATGCCAAACCTGCCATATCATCAAAGGGCAGAGGCACTCTCTCTAGTTTCCAAGCTGTTAAGTATAAAAGCAATGGAAAGGGTTCCTCCTCAGGAGCAAGGCCAGGGATTTTATTCAAGGCTGTTCCTTGTTCCAAGAAAAGAAAACAAATGGAGACCCATACTGGACTTGTCATCTCTAAACACTTTTCTCATAGTGCCAAGTTCAAAATGCTGACGTTGCAGCAACTCCTTCCCATGCTGGGTAAGGGGTCTTGGCTGGTCACTCTGGACCTCAAGGAGGCATACCTGCATGTCCCTATCAGACAAAGCTGCAGAAGATACCTCGGATTTCTTGCAGGGACAGAGCATTATCAATTCTCAGCATTGCCGTTTGGCTTATCTACTGCGCCCAGAGTGTTCACGAAATGCCTGGCATCAGTAGTGGCAGACTGCAGGGGATTCAAATATACCCCTACTTGGACGACTGTCTCATACAGGCAGACAACAAACAAACCTTAAAAGAAAATTTGGACTATGTCATGCATCTACTGCAGGCCTTGGGATACACAGTCAACATTCAGAAGTCAAAACTACTGCCATCCCAACAGATTATATTCTTAGGAGCCAAACTGGACACAGAAAACCAAATGCCTACCTCACAGAGGAAAAACAGCAGCATTTACCAGAGTACTTCAAAGGCCTAGCAAAACTCTCCCAGCTGACTGCAAGGAAAATCCTGCAGGCCCTGGGCTTCATGGCATCTTGCATCCTTCTGATTACCTTTGGCAAGACTTCATATGAGAAAGCTGCAATGGTATTTAAAAAACTTATGGTCTCAACACAGCCAAAGCCTAGAGGACATAATCCCACTTATTCCATGTCTGCAAAAAGAATTTTTATGGTGGGCTCAAGCCAGTCAGCAAAACATAGGCATGTCTTTCAACAGACCTCAAGCAGGCCAAATGATTACAACAGACGCCTCAGACCATGGATGGGGGGCGCACATGGAGGACAGATACATTCAAGGGCAATGGACCCCAAAGGAAAGACATCTGCACATAAACCAAAAGGAAATGTTGGCAGTGATACATGCAATCGAGACTTTCGAAAAATCACTACAACAAGGGTATTTACTGATAAGGACGGACAACACCACTGTCATGTGGTACATAAACAAGCAGGGAGGCACTCATTCTTATCCCCTCTGCAGACTAACAATGCTTCTCTGGGAAAAGTCCCTGAGCCTGAAGATACATTTACAATCCCAGTTTGTACCAGGCAAGGACAATGTGGTGGCGGACAACCTGAGCAGAAATTTCATGGATCCACATGAATGGATGCTGCATCCTCACATTTTCTCTCAACTGACAAGGGCATGGGGAAGACCGGATGTAGATCTTTTCGCCTCCCAGTTAAATCATCACCTGAAAAAGTTCTGCACAAGGACTCACCATCCTCTAGCCTGGAAGACGGATGCTCTCTCCTTCAGCTGGAACTCTCTAAAAATGTATGCATTCCCTCCTCTGCCTCTGCTGACCAAGGTGATACTGAAGATCAAAGCAGAACAACCAACAGGTATTTTGATAGCTCCAGACTGGCCAAGGCAGCACTGGTACCCATTGCTATTGACCATAACTTGGACCAAACCATGGCCTCTGACCCTATGGCCCCTGCTCCTAACACAACACAATTACAGGACTGTACATCAAGACCTGAGATCATTACATCTGACAGCCTGGAGGCTAACATGATTTCTCCTCCTAACTCTCTATCAAAATCGGTTCAAGAGATCCTGCTGGAAGCACGCAGGCCTTCCACAAGAAAAACCTATTCAGCCAAATGGAAGAGATTCAGCATCTGGAATGCCAACAGGGGTCAGGACACAGCATTACCGAGTATACCTCAGATTTTAGAATAGTTGGCAGAACTACTTCATACTGGACTTTCATACTCTTCAATAAAGATTCATGCCTCAGCAATCTCAGCAAAATACAACTGCGACCCTCCAGTGTTTTCTCATCCATTGCTAAGACAGTTTCTAAGAGGAATAAAGAATATCAAACCTCCCAGAAAACAGCCAGTACCTGCATGGGACCTCAATTATGTGTTGGAAAAATTAACTCTGCCTCCATTTGAGCCAGCAGCAAGTTCAGAAATGCAATTTCTTTCATGGAAGACGGCCTTCTTATTGGCAGTCACATCTGCAAGAAGAGTTTCGGAGATTCAGGCACTCATGGCAGTGCCCCCCTTCCTCATTTTTCATCACGACAGAGTTTCTCTAAGAACCAATCCTACATTCATGCCCAAAGTTATTTCCAGGGTGTCTCTAAATCAAGCTATTCACCTGCCTGCATTCTTCCCCAATCCCCAAAATAGGGGGGAAAAGCTACTGCATACTTTGGACATACACAGACAACTACGTTACTACTTGGACAGAACTAAGGCCACCAGAAAGTCTGACCAACTGTTTGTAGCCTATGCTGCTGGAGTGCAAGGAAAAGCAATCTCCAAACAAACAATTTCAAAATGGATTGGACATTGCATCAGATTCTGCTATTCTTTCCATGGAAAAGGGGTGCCAGCCAATATTAGGCCACATTCCACCAGAGCTATGGCCACTTCCACAGCTTTCCTAAGAGGAGTGGCAACAAAGGACATTTTAGAGGCTGCTACATGGAGCTCTGTGCATACATTTACCAAGCACTACAACCTGCCCTTATATTCCAGATCCCGAGCAGGCTTTGCCTCGGCAGTCCTGCAGGGGATTTTAGCTACACTATCTTTATCTTAGTTCCATCCACCCCCAGCTTGGCTATGGTATTCAACCCATATGTTATGACTGCAGTTGCATTCTTGAAGGACATAGTACAGTTTTGTACCTACCATAAATGTAGATGTCCGGTAGATATGCAACTGCAGTCGGATTTTCCCTCCCTCCTACCCCTCTGTATCCTTCTTTTTGGGTCCCTACCCCTTTTCCCTTTAGCTGGGGGTATTCCAATGGTGTATCTGTTTATTACTGTTGTGCATGTTTGGGATTATTTTTATCCCTTTACCAAATTTAGCCTTCCTAGGAGGGCACCTGGCATCTGGGGCAAGAAACACTGAAGAAGATGGTGTCGGCCGATGCCTTTATACTCCAGCCGTGGTGACGTCGGAGAGGAGGCGACACCAGCCGACGCCGGACCCAGACTTTGGAATTCGGCCGACCGAGGGCTTCCTGAGGTAGGACAACCCATATGTTATGACTGCAGTTGCATATCTATCGGACATCTACATTTATGGTAGGTACAAAACTGTACTTTATTGCTCTTGAACTTTTTATGATCTCCAGCTTGATGCATGTATGAGCTAGTAATATGTTCAAGGGCTTTACATGCAGGTGGTCCGGTGATGTTTTGTCAAACTAATTTAGATGAAGCTGAAGCTATCGACACTGTAGAGTCGCACAGACATGAACTTGCCTCCCTACATAACTTCTGTTGATAATAGTTTCTTAAAGCTGTTTATTTAGTTGTACTTTTTTTTTTTTCTTTCCAGGAAGATATTTTGTCAATCTGGAACAAAACTGCTAGTGATCAGGTTACAACTGCACGAATCAGAGACACCTTACGACGAGTGCTTAACCTGCCACCTAATACTATTATGGAGTACAAAACCCACACTGATAGCCTCAAGTAAGTACATAATTTTGAAGTGTGAATAGTTTGCTCTGTACTGAAAACTATTGCTCATACTGAGAGGCAGAGAGTGGGACAAGGTGATTTAGTGCTTCTGAGGCCTGAAAGTACATAATGCTTGGGTATTGATAATGTGTGACTGGATTTTTAGAAACAGTAATGGTGAATTCCACAGCAGTAGAGAGTGTTAAATTACATTAATTCTTACATTGTCATATTTTGTGAGAGCAGTAACACAAGAGTCATCAGAAACTTGTTCTAGAACTACTAGTTGATGCTGTGTTGCATTTACATAGTGTCAGTGGCTCAACAGGTAGCACACTTGCCTTTGGTGCTAAAGGCTGTGGGTTCTATTCCAACACCAGGTAGTTCGAATCCTGACACTGCAGTGCAGTGTAAGGGGGGTGCTGCACTCCTCTGTGTGCGCCTTCCTTTGCATGAGCTGTTAAACCGAGGTCTCATGTTCTTGAATTAGTGGTAGCTCATGCGGATTTAAAAGATCCCAAGGCACCTATCAGAAAGAGTAGGGTTCCTTTATTTATATACAGAAAGAACTCTTATTTGCATCATGTTTATATATTTATAGATATACAGATACATAAACATGCAAATATATTTACACATATTCAGAATTTCCTTTACAATCGTACTAAATTTTCATCCCTATTAGACTCCTACTCCTTTTTCCATAAATGCCATGCGATTTTACTTAAAGTTTAGCAACATTACCATTAATAGGCAAAGAGCCAAAGCTCTCTCCAACCAAGACTGAACTTGATAGTCAAGAGGAGAAGGCAAACACTTGCACCACACCACACTCATCGTATAGTCCCACTAAACCTACACCACCAAAAACCACACATAGAAACACAAAAACATTCGCGGAGGCTCTCAATAATAATCTGCCCAAGCAACAGAGACCTCCAAAGCAGAAACGCAAGCAACCACCACCCCCCAACACAACCCAAATGACACATAGCCCACAGACTCAGTGTGCCACTCAACCACAGCCCATAAGGCAAAACAACGTACCCAACACACTAGTCATAGGTGAATCTATAGTCAGGCACACTGATGTCCCACTCACCAGGTTAAAGAAGGAGAAGGTTACTGTCAGCTGCCTATCTGGTGCCAGGATCCGCCACATAACCCACGCATTCAAGTCACTCCACAACAAGTACAAATATGACTGTCATTGTCCATGTTGGTGTGTACAACCTGAGACGTACCTCCCTGGACTACATAAAAGAGACATGGAAGAGCTCTCCGATTTTGTAGCCCAGGCAGGTATGACCCTAGACCTGAGTAGCATCCTGCCATCGCCCAGAATTATACCGCAGTACAAGGACAAAATGATGGACTTCAACAATTGGTGAAGCTTCTGGTGTCATTCTAAGGGGATCCAGTATCTGCCTGGGATGACAAGGTCGACAGACCACGATGCTTTTCCAGAGATGGCCTGCACCTGTTGCCTCTGGGATTCCAGATACTGGCTAAGTCTCTTGCCGCCCATATAGTGTTTTTTAAGGCAAGGTTCAAATGACAAATTCACCACCATAACAGATACAGGCAAGCAAAAACTGAGGGCAATGCTACTCGATGCTAGACGTCTAAACCTCAAAAGGCACTCACTCGAGGCCCTCCTTAAAATGGAGAACATTGATATCTGTGCAGTGACTGAGACCAGGTTCAAGGCTCCAGAGAGCACCCCTGCATTACCAGGCTATAACTCGTACCACACCTTTCGGCCATCTAACCTGGACCGGAACACTAAAGGCGGAGGTGTGCCCATATTCATTTAGGATATCCAGACCTCTAGGCTAGTTGCTCAGCATAATGCATCCGAGATTATCCAAGTGCAACTAACTCTGGGCAAAACTGCAATCCAAATTGTAGCTTGCCACAGATCTCCCACCATGCCCCAGGATTACCACGCCTCTTTTCTTGATATACTGGAAAATAATAGGGTTCAACCAAACACCCTAATAATGGGTGATTTCAACTACCCCAACATTAACTGGGAAAACTACTCATGTACCAACTGGAATTCATAAAGTCCAATGCCCTGGATAAACTTATCCACACCCCCACCAGGGGCAACAATATCCTAGACCTTGTCATTACCAACATGAGTGACTGGTGTTCCACAACTGAAGTCAACTCCCCATTGGCCAAATCTGACCATAAGCTAATCACCCTAGATATCCACCCCCCCCCATTAAGGAAACCACTGTAAAAAAAAATTTCTCCAAAGCCAACTTCATGCTTCTTAAGACAGAAGTGGCAAACGTCTTGTCACCCATGCAGAAGGAAAATACAGATGTTCATCGTGTTACCCTGCTGCAGTCATCACACTTGGGTTATTCTGTCGTCAGGCGGTCCCGTAGTCGGCTGGAATTCCAAAGTCTTGGTCCAGCGTCTGTTGCTGTCGCTTCTTCCCTGACGTCAGTGAGCCATGGGTATAAATAATGCATCCAACGCCATTTTCTTCAGTCTTTCTTGCCGCACGGTGCCCGAAGCAGAAGCAGTTCGCAAGTGCCGGTCGGCCTACTCCTGAGATTTTCTAAGTTGAATTTCAGATCCGAAGTCTTCAATAAAGCTAAGTACCCCATTGGGGAAACTTTTCTTGCCTCAGACCGATGTCAGAAAAAGTTAACAATTGTATTTCTTGTGGGAAGCAAATACCTCATAAGGATTTTCATTCTTACTGTATACCTTGCCTAGGCCCAGACCACGACGTCACTGGTTGTCGTTTTTGTGCTAGGTTTAATAAGCGTACTATAAAAAGATGCTTTGATTTTGCACAACACTACTTCGGTAGAAAATTTAACTATACGATGCCGTCGAAGCAACCAACTACCGGCATGCACAAAAAACGCAAGGATAAGGACAGGCAGCCTATACCCAAGCCACACTCTGAGGCCTCGGCTGGACAGGTCTTCGGTTCACCGGTCTTCAGTGAGGCTCCGACGCAGCTCCTGATTACCACAGGTTTGGAATCCGAGACCCCTTCAGAGCCTTTGCCGGAGAGTGCTAGGCCGACGCAGCCGTTTTGTTTAGCCCCTACCAACGACACTACAGAAAGAGATGTCGGTGCTGCAGAAACACCTTCGGTTTCTGAAGGCGTCTTCAGACCGATGCTCACCATAAAAACGTATCCTAAGCCTAAGACTCCTATTAAGCCAAAAAAGACTGCACTTCAGTCTCCAGTTCAAGGCTACATGCCTAAGAAACAGATGCTTAAAATGGCTGAAGATTTGATCTCCTTAATCAGGGGTTCCCAACCCCCACCCGACAAAAGGCCTAGACAAGAGGAAGATTTTGCCTCCTCTGAACAAGTGTCTATTTCCTCAGGCTCCTCTGAGGACCAAAATTACTCCTTTTCCCCTTATGAAGATTCTGATGCTGAGGATTCTATTCCCTCAGCTTCTCCTCCTGAAGACTACTCCTTTGGGGAAACTTTACACACTATGAGGGAACATTTTCACTGAGAAGGTCAGGACTACTCTGACTCAAAGAAAAGGCTCAGAGAGTTTCTTTTACTCCCCCAGCACAGACAACTTGCCATCCCCCCAGTTTTAGACATTGTGGATGATGTTTACTTAGAATCTAGTTTGAACCCAGATTCTCTGCCTCCTGCTCCAGCCAAACCAGACAGATACTATAGAGTGCCCGACTCCCACAAATTCCTTTATAAAAGCCCTGTTGCTGATCCAGAGACCATCTCCCAGGGTCCCAAAGGGGCTAAGGCTTCTATGGCAAAAAATCCTGTACCCTCTGAAAGGGACTCCAGAGCACTTGACAGGTGGGGGAAAAAGGTTTACACCTCAGCCACTCTAGCTATGAAAGCACTAAATTGCCAGTTTCACTTGCTAAAATATCAGCAAGTTCTAATGTCTCAGTTAAGACAAAAAATGAGCACACTCCCTCAACAGTCTGAATTGAAAGAAATGCAGGATCTGTTGCATGCAACTGAACAGGTGGGCAAACATACTTTACAATGTGGGTTTGATTCCTTAGAGGCTTCCTGCAGAGCAGCTGTCACTGGGTCTGTTATACGTAGACATGCTTGGTTAAAGGAACAAGCTCTGCCTGATCATGTTAAAGCAAAGCTTCCAGATGCTCCCTTACAGCAGGATGTTCTATTTGGAGTTAAAGCAGAAGTAGTCTTAAAGAAAATGGAGGATAAGGCAAAATCTATGCAGACAGTCAGAGATTTTCTACAGGTACAGCCCCCTCGCTTCAGCATAAATTGGCCAACAAAAAATTGGTCCTTTCCAGCTACTGACAGACCACAGAGGGGTAAATACAGACGTCCAAGAGGCAGAGGACAACCACAAGCCCAATACAAACCTCGACAATGGGGCACTGCAACACAGAAGGGAGGAGAAGACAGGCCCCAAACTGCTAGAAGGCAAACTCAATGACTTGCACCTCATCTGGCCAAGCAACACTCTCTTGGCAGCTCCCTTGGGAGGAAAACTCGCACTTTTTACAGACAACTGGCACATTGTCACAAAGGACAAATGGGTCCTAGACATAATTTCATGAGGATACAGATTCCATTTCCACACCTTGCCAATGAAAAGAGGAATGCCAAACCTGCCACAAAATCAATGGGCAGAGGCACAAAAACAAACTACAGCTCTCATGGACATGAGAGCCATTCAACTGGTACCTGCACAGGAGCAAGGCCAAGGATTTTACTCAAGACTCTTTCTAGTCCCCAGAAAGGACAATGCCTGGAGACCAATTCTGGACCTTTCAATTCTAAACACCTTCTTACAAGTACCCAAATTCAAGATGCTAACACTACAGTAGCTTCTTCCCATGCTGGGCAAGAAAGCATGGCTAGTAACATTGGATCTCAAGGAGGCATACCTGCATGTCCCTATCAGACAAAGTTGCAGAAGATACCTCCGTTTCATTGCAGGTTCAACCCATTACCAATTCTCTGCACTGCCCTTTGGCTTATCCACTGCACCCAGGGTCTTCACAAAATGCCTGACACCAGTAATTGCATACTGCAGACTAAGAGGAATTCAAATATACCCATACCTGGACGACTGCCTCATCCAAGCAGAAAGCAAGGACATCCTCTTACAACATCTGGCTTTTGTAAAACATCTTCTAAGTTGCCTGGGGTACACAGTAAACGAAAAGAAATCAAAACTAGTACCCTCACAAAATATGACATTCCTGGGTGCCAGCTTGAATGCAATGGCCCAGAAGGCTTATCTGACGCCAGACAAACAACTACAACTGACTCAATATTTCAAAACAATGGCAACAAAGACCCAACTCCCTGTAAGAAAAATTCTGCAGGCCTTGGGCTTCATGGCATCTTGCATTCTACTAATACCATTTGCAAAGCAGCATATGAGGAAATTACAGTGGTACCTAAAAAGCGTATGGTCTCAACACAGCCACAGCTTGGACACAATGATATCTCTCATTCCCTGCCTACAACAGGAGTTTCTATGGTGGTCACAGGCATGTCACCTCAACAAGGGTCAGCCTTTCACCTTGCCCCCCAGCCAGGCAAACTATGACAACAGATGCATCGGACTATGCCTGGGGCCATACATGGCAGGACAGTGCGTTCAAGGCATATGGACTGCAGATCAAAGGAATCTGCACATCAATCAAAAAGAGATGCTAGCTGTACAGAATGCTCTGACAGCCTTCAAAAACCTATTACATCCAGGACAACTTACAATAAGGACGGACAACGCCACAGTAATGTGGTACATAAACAAACAAGGGGGTACACACTCCTACCCTCTATGCAGGCAAGCAGTGACCTTGTGGAACACCGCACTGGCTTACCAAGTTCAGTTACAAGCTCAATTCTTGCCAGGAAAAAAGAACACATTGGCAGATGACCTCAGCAGAAACATCATGGATCCCCACTAGTGGAAACTGGATCCAGAAGTATTTACAATGATAGCTCAAAAATGGGGCCTTCCAGACATAGTTTTGGGGGTTGGCAAACAGGTCTATCAGCTGACAAAATTTTGTACAAGGACACTTCACCATCAAGCTTGGAAAGTGGACGCACTCTCATTCATTTGGAAAAACCTGACAGTATATGCCTTCCCTCCATTGCCTATCCTCACAAAGGTGCTTCTGAAAGTCAGAAAGGAGAGACCACGACTGATACTCATAGCCCCAGACTGGCCACGCCAGCACTGGTACCCACTATTAAGGAATATGGCCCAGGGCCCACCTTGGATTTTACCACAAATTGCCCATTTGCTCACACAGCCAGCTCAAAACCTTAAATCTGGCTGCATGGCAACCTAACCATCCAGCCAGCTCCTCTTTCCCAAGCAGTTATGGATGTTATTCTGGAAGCTAGGAGGCCCAGCACCAGAAAGGCCTACTCGGACAAATGGAAAAGGTTTTGCGCCTGGAACCAAGCTAAAGACCAAAATACACTTCAGCCTCACATGCCTCATATTCTACAGTATTTAATGGAGATGTTGCACAAAGGACTTTCTTTTACTTCCATTAAAATCCACGCATCAGCTATTTCAGCTCATTACAACACGGATCCACCCTTATTTTCACATCCACTTCTAAGGCAGTTCCTCAGAGGGGCAAAAAACATTAGGCCCCCCAGGAGAGCACCTACACCAACATGGGACCTTAATTTTGTTCTGGAAGAACTTACGCTACCTCCCTTTGAACCAGCTTTCTCTGCAGATCTACAGTTTATATCATGGAAGACTGCTCTGCTGCTAGCAATAACTTCAGCCAGAAGAGTCTCAGAGCTGCAGGCACTAATGGCAGTGGAACCTTTCCTCATTTTCCATCAAGACAGAGTCTCTCTACGAACTAATCCTTCCTTCATGCCTAAGGTGATTTCCAGTGTGGCTTTAAATCAAACCATCCACTTACCCACCTTCTTCCCAAATCCACAGAACAAAGGAGAAAGACTCCTGCATTCCTTGGACATTCACAGGCAACTTCGTTACTACTTAGATAAAACTAAGGTTTTCAGAAAATCTGACCAGCTCTTTGTATCCTATGCTACAGCTTCACAAGGGAAGGCTGTATCAAAAACCATTTCCAAATGGATAGGACATTGCATTCATTTTTGCTACACACATCATGGAAAACCAGTTCCTGCTACCATTAGGCCCCATTCTACCAGGGCAACAGCTACATCTACAGTCTTCCTCAGGGGGGTTCCAACCAAGGAGATTTTGAAAGCTGCAACTTGGAGTTCAGTACACACCTTCACCAAACACTATCACTTACCACTTTACTCTAAGACTAGGACTAGCTTCGCCACTGCAGTTTTGCAGGGCCTTGTAGCCTCCTCTAACCCTCTATGACTCCTCCACCCATCCTTAGCTTTGGGATTCTACCCAAGTGTGATGACTGCAGCAGGGCAACACGATGAACATAGTACAGTTTTGTACCTACCATAAATGTAGATATTCGAGTGTTCACCCTGCTGCAGTCCAGGTTACCCTCCCTCCTTCCCCACTGATCTAACTGGCTAAATCTCTACAATACCTTCCTGATGTATTTGCTTATAGCTGGAGGGATTTTGTGTTTGTGCTAAAATTTCTTAAATTGGTACTAATTACAGACCACCTTTTTGGGGGCACCTGACATCTGGGGCAAGAAAAACTGAAGAAAATGGCGTCGGATGCATTATTTATACCCCTGGCGCACTGACGTCAGGGAAGAAGCGACAGCAACTGACGCCGGACCAAGACTTTGGAATTCCGGCCGACTGCGGGACCGCCTGACGACAGGATAACCCAAGTGTGATGACTGCAGTAGGGTGAACACTCGAACATCTACATTTATGGTAGGTACAAAACTGTACTTTACGACTGCTGAATCTTGCACAAATGCACTCTCTAAGCACTTACACGAGTGCATGGATCATGCTATTCCTAACAGAACCAAGATACTATCCTCCAAAAAAAGGAAGCCAATGTGGTGGTCCCATACCATAAACAAACTCTATAACAGAAGGAAGAAACTGTTGCAAAAGAAAGTAAAATCCCATGAGTGGAGGAATTCCCTGGTCAGCCTCAGTAAGAAGCTGAGATCCCTCATAAAATCCTCCAAAGCTAGCTATGAAAACAAAATCGCCACTAATTCTAAGGACACCCACAACACATTCTATAGCTATGTCAAGAATCTCAATGGCAACACCCAGATCTGCTGTGAGTTACATCACAATGGCACGAAAATTACAGAACCAACTGATATTGCCAACAATACTGGCAGATAGGAGGGCCCATCTCTATACTGGGTGAATGCAGAATCCCTGTAATCACAACTATGCAGGTAAAAACTGCACTCTCTAAAGCCAAGAACACAGCATCCATGCGACCGAACAACATCCCAGGCTGCATTTTGCATGAACTTCCAAACTAACTGGCTCCCCATCTAAGTACCATGTTCAGTCATAGCCTCACGTCAGGCTTTGTGCCCACTGAATGGTGCACAGCAACGGTTATTTCACTCCACAAAGGGGGAGCCACCACAGACCCCGAGAACTATCGCCCTATTAGCCTGACAAGCCTGGTCTGTAAGGCCATGGAATGTATCATGATGGAACTTGTAAACAAAGACATTGGTAACCTCCAAACTCTGGACCCCACCCAGTTTGGGTTTGTGAAAGGCAGGTCATGCCTCCTGAACCTGATCAACTTCTTTGAAGCAGTCCCCAGGCATAGACGAGGATAAGGTGGTTCACACGGCCTATCTTGACCTCGCCAAGGATTTCAACACCATCCCCCATTCTGGAATTCTCGATAAACTCACTAAATTAGGTATAAATCCCTGTGACAAAAGATGGGTTGCCAACTGGCTCACTGACAGAACCCACACTGTAAAAGTTGCAGACTCAAAGTCTAACTTCATACTATTGACAAGTGGAGTACTACAGGGTTCATTCCTGGGTCCTCTCCTCTTTCTCTGAGGTACAGACTAACACAGAAGGTCTCTAGCTAACTAAGTTCGCAGATGACTGCAAACTAGGAGCCATAGTAGAGTCCCCAAACGATGTGGACATCCTACAGAAGGGGCTCTCTGAGGCAGATATCTGGTGTCAGAGCCATGGCCTCAAGCTCAGTGCCAAAAATGCATTGTCATCCCCTTTGGTAAAAACTTTGTACCCATGAACTACCACATAGTCTACTTAATGCCGAATGTGTGATAAGAGACTTTGGGACCCCGGTGGACAGTAGTCTCTCCTTTGATAATCACATTGCCACAGTAGTCAGGAAATCCTTCTACATGGCACACCTCATCACGAAAGGGTTCTCATCCAGGAAAAAAAGAGGTCATTGTTGCCCTCTACTCGTCACTCATTAGATCCATTATAGAGTACAACACCCTGTTGGAATGTACCTCACAAGACATCTACAACAGCTGGAAAGGCCGCAGAAGTTCCTCACCAAGAGGATTACTGGCCTCAAACAGATGCCCTACGCTGACCATCTCAAAAAACTCCAGCTTTACTCCATAGCATATCACCTACTCTAAGGTGATCTTTGCCTAACTTACAAAGCTATGTCAAACTTGGAGCTGTTGGATATGCTACAGCTAAAGAAATCCCAATCCCTCCGACCTGCATGCTCTAGGGACCTAGACCTTGTCACCACAGTAAACAGAACATGCTGGAGGGATAGATTCCTGTCCCAGAGACTTTTCATACTCTGGAACAAACTACCCATCTGTGTCAAGTAGAGTTTCTCGTTAGCACTCTTCAAGAAAAATCTTGAGTGGATGGGAAATAGGAAATTCACCCCGGGGATCACTTCTGTGGCTCTGCTCGACAGGGGCACAGGGAAATAACTTTCTTGGTTGGCGAAAGCCAGGGAACCTTGTTGGCTAGGCTTACTTAAGCCCTTTGGCCGATAGCCTAGTTACCTACCCATGAACCTATAATATCTGTCAAAAAAATTTCTTTACATAGTTTTCCCCATATTTTTTTACTCTCTTGCATTTCAAAAACACACATTCTATCACTTTTTTTTATATATGGCATCTTTCCTTTTACTGTTAATTTATTTGTTACCAGTCTCCATAAAAAATCTTGACATTCAGATTTTTTATTACAGCATCTGTTGCTTATTTTTATAGGGTTTTTTTGTTGTACTCTCCCATGCTTTTACATAGTAATGTTTTTATCGTTACATTCTCGTACCAGACTTTTTTTCCTACATTATCCATTTTTATTTTACATAAAAATATTTTAACATTTTATTTCTTCATTTATACACTCTTTTACTTTTTTTTTACTATACCCAAAATTTATTTTACAGATTTATTGCTAATTTGTCATCTTTTTTGTTATCCACTTTGACTTTGTACATATCTAATGAATCAGAATACACCACTGGGTAGGGAAGTTCCCAAATGCCCTGGCCATATTTCCCCTAGTAGTATAAATACTACCTTGTGTCTTCCCTGACAGGAGTCTACTAGCATAGTGGCATCAACCTGGTCAACAAAAAGAATGAATAAATAAGTCGATAAAAATAGAAGGTTGTGTGCACGAGCCGATGGCCCCAAGCATTTGCTAATTATCACTAAGATGATACCTGATAGAGATGTGAAGTTGGTATAATTTGTAGAGATGTATTTGGTATAATTTGCAAAGATTTAAACTGTCAGTTTGATTACAAGGAGAAGTGCTAAGCTGATGACACTACTTGACATTCAATTTTTTTAATTGCAATCAGAAATAAGAACACAATATGACAAGAAATAAATATTAAAACATAACTTGGCATAGCCATAGATTTGAAGATAATGTTGGTTAAAAAAATTGTAGCAAACTGGGACCTCCATGATGACTGCACACTGATCAACAGATCAGTTAGAGCTCTCCCAGTGTGAAAAAAGAAATTTTGGAAAGCAGCCAACAAAACTCATTTATTTGGGTAAATTCTGCCTAGGAAGAGCCTTGCTGTTGTTCAGCAGAAAGCAGATTAGATTTCAGCTTCACTACAAGTTTTGACTAAAGTAATTTAAGGAATAAATAAATCAAATGCATTCAAAAGGGATTCAAATAAGTGAAACGTGCAGTTAAATAAGGTTGGAAGGTATAGATGCTTTAAGTAGCTATTCGGAGGACCAGATAAAATTGCAGAAATCAGTGGATGAAATGAAGTTAAGACTAACTGAAAACGAGGCTTATCAAGAACTGATTGTCATCATATTGGTCACTGCTGCAGTAACCTTAGCTGTATGGATTATATCCTGCCAAGGATATAACAGCTGGCTAGCTTCTAAAGCTTCAGGGCACCTTCCACGTTTCCAAACATTCAGCTCCAGCTGAGCTGACTGAAAATATAGGATCTGAAGTAGTTTACTTCATTTGGTCTTCAACCTGTGGTTACCGGATCCGTATTGGATCCGAGCAGGCAAATTCACTAGTATCTGTTATGAGCTCCTCCCCTTACCCATAATACACCTCCACTACCGTCAAACCCCCAGATCTCGTTTGCTGCAGCTTGTCTGAAGCATCGTGATCTCCTGAGCTCCGAGTTAGTGAGTGTGTTATTTGCTTATTAAGCTGTCTTTTTGTAATTTTTTGTGTGTTAGTTGATTAGTTTAGGTTCCCTCTCCTCCTCGCCCTGCTGGTGCATTGTATGTTATAGTTTTCCTGTAGTTTCAGTGTTAGATTTTAGTGTGTTGCTTCCCCTCCCCCTCAGTGTTCTATGTACCTTGAGTGTGTGGTGAGTGGGTCTGAGTGAGAAATAGGTATTTTTCCAGCTTTTCCTTCTCTTATTTGTGTGGTTTTTTTTCTTCTGTAGAGACATGGCTGACCCCAAGCCTGTCTTCAAGAGGTGCACTGAATGTGGCCACAAATTGTCACTAGCCGATGACCACACTGTTTGCGTTATGTGCTTGGGCGTAGCACGTTTACTGACTGTACTATTTGCGCAGGTTTTAACCCGTGCGCTATTAAGGATAGGAAGGCTAAGTTGGCTCTGAAAGTCCTTCTACCCACTTCTAAGGCGGCTGCCTCTCCCACTGCTTCAGTCACACCAGCTGCTGTGGCCGCTTCTCCTTACTCTCTTGCCCTTGCTTCTCCTCCCTCCTACGCTGGGACTCAACCTCCCATTTCTAAGCCTGTGGAGGTGGAGCACAGAGAGGGTAGAGAGAAGGAGAGAGAGCATAAAACGGAGAAACATAAAGCAGAGAAATGTAAGAGGTCTCCGGACTTTTCTTCTCCCGCCAAAAGTCAGGCTAGGATCTGTGACCCCCCTGGCTCTGATCTCCAAGATTTTCCCTGGTGCTGGAGGAGACATGAACACCATCTAGGGCTTCGGTTCCTCAACCCACCAGGTCGGAATCCATGGCCTCGTCGATATCCACCCGAAGCTTATCTGAAGTTGACATGGATAAAATGATGAGGTTTATTCGTACTCAGATCCAGATGGGGGTCTTGTCAGCCCCCTCTCCCTCTGGAGGTGAGGGCTCGCTTCCATTTTTCACACCAAATTCTCCTTCTCCGATCCGTCCACCGGGTTCGGAGTACTCTTATCCGAGGATGGCCTTAGTCAGGGGGTTGGTGCCGATGGTACCTGTCACAATGCCGGCAGCTGCTTGGAGCGTGTCAGATCCAACCAGTTTGGATCTGAATGGCTCTCTGAGCTGGAGCCTGGGTGTCAGATCCGAGGGAGTGGAACTTTTTCATCGCCTCCAGTGTTGTTGGGCCAAGTTCCTTCCCTTGGGGCTCCGTCCACTTCAGGCCCAGCTCCGATTCTCTTGTCTGATCTGGGGAGAGTTGTTTCCTTAATAGTACCCCAGGTGGCTCGTTCCCTCGGTGTTCGATTCCGTAGAAAGGGTTCTCTCCACTGGATCGAGACCCTTGACTGTTTCCTTGGATTCCGCCCCGACTCCCTCGGCTCTGTCTATGAATCCCATCATTTTACCAGAGGGGACAGCCCATGCTCGAGGAGCCCCAGGCGGTTCCCCCTGAGGAACAAGTGGCTTGTGAGTTCCCCCTGGAGAGCCCCACCAGAGACATGCCTCACAAGCATAAGTGTAAGAGGAGGCACTTGGACTCCCCCGAGTCCCTCACCGAGGACACAGATTCACAGATTTGTATGATGGGGAAGGTTCCCCCAGGTCACCTCCCGAGGATGTCTCCTTTGGAGACATCATGGAAATCCTATGCCAGCGGGGAGGTTGGTCCGCCCCCCATACCTTCTTCTGACGAATCCGTGTTCCTGGAGGCTTTCGGCATGGGTCCCACAGATCCCCTGGAGGCTTTCGGCATGGGTCCCACAGATCCCCTGGTGGACCTGGTCACCTTGCAGGCCTGGAAAAAACCCGACACTGTGGAACCAATCCCTAAATGTCCAGACAAGATCTTGAGTCCACCTTCAGATTGGCCAGCGTAGAACAAGGACTCCCCCGTAGATGCTATGATGGTAGCAGCAGCCACAAAAAAGGAACTAGCCCAAGAGAGTTCTTTGTTTCATCCCCCTGACTGAGATTCTTGGATGATGGACCGCTTAGAGAAGCGGGTTTATGTGTCAGCGACCTTTTCCATCAGGGCGCTGAACTACCTGGCCCACGTCACGAGACTACAGCGCTACCGGGTCAAGGAACTGGCTGAGTCTCCCCCTAAGTCCATGTCGCAGGAAGACGGAGACACATTCTCCACGAGGATGGCCACTTTAATAGCAGTCTCCAATATGTCCATGCGACTCCTTTCACATGCCTCCGAAGGAGCGGCTAGGGCAGCTGGGTCCCATGTGTCCATGAGGTGCAACACCTGGCTCAGAATATGTCAGTTTCTGGACCCTTTCAAGGCGTCTTTTGCCAATGCCCCTTATGTCGGCTCTACTCTTTTTGGTAAGACTGTCAAAGAGACTTTGGTCCAGAGTGAGAAAGACAGGAAGACACTTCTGCCATCTGTATCCGCTTCTCAAACCCTCAAAGATCCTTTTTTCGGAATCAGACATGGCAAAAGAAGATGTGGTTCTGGGGACAATCGGGGCTCTTCCCCCAGAGGCAGAGGGGGGGCAGGATAGACGCCGGCCCAGAGGCAGAGGAAGTCCGAGGAATTTTGGGTCTCTAGAACCTTTCTCGGACAGCAACCCTGAGGGTTTGCCTGACTGCTCTACTCTGGAGGCAGTCAGGGGTTGATTGTCATTGCACTTGGCGGCATGGGAGTCCGTAACATCAGACCGCTGGGTGCTTCAGATCATATACAGAGGATACTCTGTCCCCTTTGTGGTTCCTCCCAAACACCTCCGGACGTACCACCCATTGAAAGGGAGGCAGTAGCACTGGAAATCTCCAAGCTGCTAGAGAAATGAGCCATCGAACCCATTCCCCCCAGATCAGTCCGGATTGGACATCTACTCCATGTTCTTTTTGGTGCCAAAGAAAACGGGGGACTTATGGACCTATCTACACTGAAACCGTCAGTTGCCAAAGAAAAATTCCAGATGGTCACATTACAGTCCAACAGTACCTGCAGGACAGCAACTGGATGTGCTCATTAGACCTCCAGGATGCCTACTATCACATAAAGATGCACAGAAGCTCCAGGAGGTTCCTCCGCTTCCGGCTAGGAGTCGATCATTACCAATTTTGAGCCCTAACCTTTGGTCTCACCACAGCCCCCAGGGTGTTCACCAAAGTGATGGCGGTAGTAGCGGCTCACCTGTGGCTTCAGGGGATTCAGGTCTGTCCGTACCTGGACGATTGGCTCCTCACTGCTCCAACCAGGCTTCTACTTTCTCAAACCAGGGATTATTTCTTAAAGCTTGCTCTTCACTTGGGGATTACAATCAACGCATCCAAATCACTTCTAAATCCTGTCCAGGTGATAGACTACACTGGGGCACAGATAGACACACTACAGTTCAAAATCTTCCTGACCACAGAGAGAGTGTGAAACCTGAGGATGCATGTTTCCCTGATCTACCATTCTCATCTTCCCTCGGCAGAGTCAGTGCTGAGGACCCTAAGTTCTATGGCAGCGACCATAACGCTTCTTCCATGCGCCCGGTTATACATGCGAGTACTACAGTGGACACTAGCGATGCATTGGTCCCTGTTGGATCTTCCATTATCGTATCCAATACACCTCAGTCGAGTCTGCAGGTTGTCCCTTCTGTGGTGGATGTGCTCTCTGGAAATCTTGGGAGGGACAACCTTTTGTTCCAGCCCCTGTCAAAGCCACCGTGACTACAGATGCCTCCCAACTTGGGTGGGTGGGGGGCATTGTTTGGGCAGGACAGTCCAAGGCCTGTGGTCCCCAGTTTGCATATAAACGTTCTGGAGATGAAGGGTGGTCCTTTTGGCGTTGCAGGCCCTTCATGCCTTTCTTCCTCTGGGAACCATTGCAATTCAATCAGACAACATGTCAGTGGTCTGGTATGTTAACAAACAGGGAGGGACCAGATCTTACCCCCCTTAGTCACGAGGCCATGAGAGTGTGGGAATAAGCGATCTCCACCGGTTAATTTCTCATAGCAACACACATTCCGGGACGGTCCAACAATCAAGCAGACAGGTTCAGTAGGACTATTCTGATGCCTTACGAGTGGTCTCTGAATCATTCAGTAGCGGAGCAGATCTTTCTGGAGTGGGGTCAGCCTTGCTGCAATCTCTTTGCATTTCCTTCCAACGCGAAGTTGCAGGGAGTTCCAGCCAGGGGAGTCCCCCAAAGATGCTCTAGTCCATGCTTGGCCTCCCGGTCTTCTGTATGCTTACCCACCAGTATCTCTTATTCTGAGGTTTCTACAGAAAGCTCGTCAACGGGGGAGCAAAGTAATCCTCATTGCCCCATTTTGGCCTCGCCAGGTATGGTTTCCCTTCCTTTGGTCTCATTTTTTGGCTCCGCCTTGGATCCCATTCAGGATCTTATTTCACACTCCTCGGGTTCCTCATCCAAACCTGGACAGTTTGAAGCTCATGGCTTGGCTGCTCCAGTTCCCCTGATTGCTAGGACTCCTGTATTATCCTCTTCAGTCAGGTCTATTCTAGTGGCAGCTCATAAGTCTTCTACCAGGAAGATTTACCACAGCAAATGGGAACGTTTTTCCTTTTGGGCTTCTCAAAGGAGTTTAGATCCTTTCACGGCTCCTGTTTCTGCCATTCTCAACTTCCTATCCAGTATTTTTCAGCAATGAGCAAGCTCTTCTACTAGGTTCATAGGTTGGTACTAGGCTATCAGCCCTAGGGCCTATACAAGCCTAGCCATAACAATTCCCTGGCTATTTCTTCCCACACTATTTACTTCCCTGGACCCCTGTCTAGCAGGGCGACTGACGTGATTCCCGGGGTGAATTTCCTTTCTCCCATCCAATTGTCAAGGTTCCTTTTGAAGAGGGCCAAAGAGGCACTCTGCTTGACATGTATGGGCAGTTTATTCCAGAGTCTGGGGAGTCTCTGGATCAGGAACCTATGCCTCCAGCATGTTTTGTTTATTGTGATGACAAGGTTTAGATCCCTGGAGCGTGTGGCTCTGAGGGATTGGGATTTCTTTAAGTGTAGCATGTCCAACAGCTCTGGGTTTGACATGGCCTTGTATGTTAAGCAGAGATCGCCTCTGAGTAGACGATATGCAACAGAGTATAGCTGGAGTTTTTTAAGGCGGTCAGCATAGGGCATCTGCTTTAGGCCTATGATTCTTTTAGTGAGGTATTTCTGCGGCCTTTCCAGTTGTTGCAGATGTCTTGAGAGGTACATACCAAATGGGGTATTGTATTCTATAATGGGTCTAATGAGGGATGAATACAGTGGGACAATAACCTCCTTTTTTCTGGATGAAAAGCCCTTAGTGATGAGGTGTGCCACATAGAAGGATTTCCTGACTGTTGTGGCAATGTGGTTATCGAAGGTGAGACCACTGTCCACCTGTGTCCCTAAGTCTCTTATCACACTTTCGGTGTTTAGTGTACTGCCACCTATGTGGTAATTCATGGGTACATGTTTTATCCTAAAGGGGATAACTGTACATTTCTTGGCATTGAGCTTGAGCCCATGGCTCTGGCACCAAGAATCTGTTTATGTAAGGCCCTTTTGTAGAGTATCCACATCATTTGGGGATTCAGTAATGGCTCCCAGTTTGCAGTCATCTGCGAACTTTGTTAGCCAGAGACCCTTAGTGTTGGCCTGTACTTCAGAGAAGCAGATGCCAAACAAGAGAGGTCCCAGGACTGAACCCTGAGGTACTCCACTTATCTGGAGCTGGATTTGGAGTCTGCTACTTTTATAGTGTGGGTTCTGTCAGTAAGCCAGTTGGCAACCCATTGGGTGACTGGGGATTAATGCCCAGCTTAGTAAGTTTATCTATGATTCCACAGTGGGGGATGGTGTCAATGGCCTCGGCGAGGTCTAGATAGGCTGTGTGGACCACCTTACCCTTGTCCATGGCTCTGCAGACTGATTCAAAGAAGTCAGTCAGGTTCAGGAGACAAGATCGGCCCTTCACGAACCCAAACTGGGTGGGGTCCAGTGTTTGAAGGTTGCCAATGTCTTTGTTTATAAGTTCCATGATAATACATTCCATGGTCTTGCAGATAAGGCTCATCAGACTGATGGGACGGTAGTTTCCGGGATCCAAGTTGGATCCCTCCTTGTGGAGTGGGATAACTGTAGCTCTGCACCACTCAGTGGGCCTGAAACCTGAGGTGAGGCTATGATTAAACGTGACACTTAAGTGAGGTGCCAGTTCATATTGTAGTTCATGTAGTACATAGCCCAAGATGTCATCTGGTCCCATGGATGCTGTATTCTTAGCTTTGGAGAGTGCGTTTTTTTCCTGTGTGGCCGTTATTACCGGAATTTGGCAATCTTCTGGTATTGAGATGGACAGTTTAGGGGGTGAGAGGGGGGTGAAGTTGGCACTGAATCGATATGCCAGGATATTGGCAATATCCTTGGTATCAGTATATTTAATGCCATTCTGTTTTAGCTCTGAGCAGATCTGAGCATTGCCGTTTAGATTCTTGACATAGTTATAGAATGCCTTGTGGTTGTCTTTGGAATCTTTAGCAATTTTATTTTCGTAACTAGCTTTGGAGGATTTTATGAGGGATCTCAGTTTCTTACTGAGGCTGGTAAGGGAGTTTTTTGCATCCTGGGATTTTCCTCTTTTCTGCAACAGTTTCTTCCTTTTGTTGTAAAGTTTGTTTATGGCAGGGGACCACCAGATTGGCTTCCTTTTTTTGGAGGAGAGCATCTTGGTTCTATTTGGGATGGCACAATTCATGCATGAGTGGATATGCTCGTACAGTGCCTTAGTGTAGGATTCAGCAGTCAAACTTTCAGTGTCATGAAGTTTGTCACTTCTGACTTGAGTAGCATGAAGTTGGCTTTGGAGAAGTTTTTTATGGAGGTTTCCTTACTGGGGGGGTGGGGGAGGGATGTGGATGTTAAGGGTGATTAGCTTATGGTCAGACCTGACTGACGAGAGGGTGACCATAGGTGTGGAGCATCGATTTCCTATGTTGGCAATGACCAGGTCTGGGATAGTGGAGCCCTTGGTGGGACTATGGATTAGTTGATCCAGGGCGGTGGAATTTATGAATTCCAAGAACCGTTGGGCAAAGGTGTTGGTACCCGAGTAGTTTTCCCAGTTAATGGCAGGGTAGTTAAAATCACCCAGTATTAGGGTGTTTGGTTCTATCTTAATATTTTCCAGTATGTTTAGAATGGTGTAGTGAGAATCTTGGGGCATGGTGGGATATCTGTAGCAAGCTACAATTTGGTTTGCAGTCTTACCTAGTGTTAGTTGCACCTGGAGAATTTCAGACGCATTGTGTTTAGCAACTAGCCTGGTGGTGTGAATATCCGTGGTGAATATGGACACTCCTCCACCTTTAGTGTTTCGATCCTGGTTTGGTGGTCAAAAAGTGTGGTAAGAGTTGTAGCCTGGTATTGCAGGGATGCTCTCTGGAGCCTTGAACCAAGTCTCAGTTACTGCGCAGATATCAATGTTCTCCATTTTTAGGAGTGCCTCGAGAGAGTGCATTTTGAGGTTTAGTCTTCTAACATTGAGTAGCATTACCTTCAGATTTTGCATGCTTGTACCTGTTACAGTGGTGGCTTTGTCCTTTGAACTTTGCCTAAAATAAGCACTATAGGGGTGGCAAGAACCTTAGCCAGTAACCTAAATCCCAGGGGCGACAGGTGCAGACTATCTCTGGCAAAGCATCGTGGTCTGTCTATCATGTCGTCCCAGGCAAGACCGATACTTGATCCCGTTTGAATAACACCAGAAGCTTAGCCAATTGTTGAAGTCAATCATTTTGTCCTTATATTGTGGTATCATTCTGTCAAAGTTCAATTAGCTGCCATCTGTCATTTTCACTTGGGTGAGAATTCTGCCTCTCTGGCCTCGTCCAGACTGTGTAAAGCCTTTATTAAAGGTACTTTCCTGTTACGCCCCCCACCGGTCGAGGATCCTGTCCCTCCATGGGACCTTACTATGATTCTTCAAGCTTTGGTCTCTCCGCCATTTGAACTTGCTGCAACCACAGATGTTAAGTTTTTGTCTGGGAAAACAGCATTTCTAGTCACTATCACCTCTGCTGAAAGGGTTTCAGAACTGCAAGTTTGTCCATTAAAGTTCCATATATGGTTTTCCATAAAGATAGGGTTTTCCTTTGGACCAATCCGTCCTTTCTTCCCAAGGTTGCATCACCAGTTAACATCAGTCAGACTATTAACTTACCTGTTTTCTTCCCAAATTTTGCTAACAAAATGGAATACAGACTCCACTTGTTGGATGTTCATAGACAGTTACGATTTTATTTACACAGGACTAAAAACTTTCGTAAATCTGATCAATTGTTTGTGTCCTTCTCTAAACCCTCCCAATCTCCAAAGTCACTATTGCTAGGTGGATTTCCTTGTGCATCCTTCAGGTCTTTAAGGGTAAAGGTTTGTCTCCTCTGGGTCAGGTGAAAGCTCACTCCACTAGGTCAAGTGGCTACTTCTGCAGCCTTTTGGTGTAGAGTCTCGTTGAACGACATTTGTTCTGCAGCTACTTGGTCCTCATCTCATACCTTTATCTCTCACTACAAATTGGATTTGACTTCTAGAAGGAGAGCATCCTTTGGTTCTGCGGTGCTCCGGAATATCCTTCCATGAGGGCCACCCAGGAGTTTAGTAGCTGGGGACTCTGTCCCACAGGTTGAAGACGAAATGAAGTAAACTACTTCAGATAAGGAAGTCATGTACTCACCATAACATTCCATCTGAGTAGTTCTACTTTGTCTTCAACCGTCTCTTCCTCCTTCCCCCTGACCTTATCATATGAACAGCCTGTTGGTTACAGTTTAGGTCATAAAGTATTCTTTCAGGTTGGGTTCTCAGTATAAGTGGCAGGAAACTCGATCTGGGGGTTGTAAGGTAGTGGAGGTGTATTATGGGTAAGGGGAGGAGCTCGGAGCAGATGCTAGTGAATTTGCCGGCTCGGATACGATACTGATCCGGTACCCACAGGTTGAAGACAAATGAAGTAGAACTACTCAGATGGAATGTTTTGGTGAGTACATGATTTCTTTTCTTTTCGTCAAACAGTATGCTCTCCTGAGGTTTTGGAGGATTGACAGTCAGCTGGTGATGTTTGTTGGGCAGGCAAGTTACTTTTGGAGAAAAACATTTTCAGATTTTAATAATTTGTTTGGTTTATAACACTTTTATGCTCAGGAAAGTTATTCCAGTTGTAGGAGTTTGTGTTTTAACATATTGTGTCATAAGACCATATTGTACTTTCAAACAAAAGTGGTCTTTTTTCCTGTCCATTTTAAAAGTTGTGTAAAGTATTAGAAAAACGTTTACTGTGGAGAAATTGGGTTTATTTTAATTTTAGGGCTATCAAAGTGTTTATGTGCTGTCTACTGTGCTTTTGTGAAAAAGATGACTTAAACTTTAAATTGTTACAGCCATTTGTTGCTTGTTTTCCCTGAGAAAGAGGCACCATTTTCAGCTTGACCTTGGAACAAGCTGCCGGTCCAGTGGCTGATCGTCCTTCCAGCCACAGGAAGAAAAGGTTAGGAAAATGGCATTTGCTACAACAGGCTAGCTCTTTAGCTCAGCCATAGGTGGTTGACTGCTGTAGAAGTTAGTTATACTTCATACTATTCAACCAATTTTGTCAGCTTTGGAGCATGTTTGGAACTGCTTGCAGATGTTCATTTTGTTACACTGCTGCAGTCATTACACTTGGGTTATCCTGCCTTCAGGCAGTCCCTCAGTCGGCCTGAGTTCCAAAGTCTTGGTCCGGCGTCTGTTGCTGTCGCTGCTTCCCTGACGTCAGTGCGACAGGGGTATATAAGATGCAGCCGATGCCATTTTCTTCAGTCTTTCTTGCCGCGCGGTGCCCGAAGCAAAAGCAGTTCGCAAGTGCCGGTCAGCCGACTCCTGAGATTTACATTCCGAATCCAGAACCAAAGTCTTCTACAAAGCTAAGTACCCCGTTGGGGAAACTTTTTCTTGCCTCAGACCAATGTCAGTAAAAGTTAATAACTGTATTTCTTGTGGGAAGCAAATACCTCATAAGGATTTCCATTCTTATTGTATCCTATGCCTAGGCCCAGACCATGACTTCACAGGTTGTCGGTTTTGTGCTAGGTTAAACAAGCGCACTATTAAACGTCTGTTTGATTTTGCCCGACATTATTTTGGCAGAAAATTCAATTACACCATGCCGTCGGAACTTCCGACGACCGGAATACACAAAAAGCGCAAAGACAAGGACAGGCATCCGAGGCCCAAAACTGACGAAGCCTCTTCTAGGCCAGTCGCCGGTTCCCCAGTTTTCAGCGAGGCGCCTTCGCAGCCCCTGACGACCGCTTCTTTAGAACCACAGGCTGCCTCTGACTCCCACGTGGAGATGGCTGAGCCTTCGGACGCACCAGATTTACAGCCTACTGAGACTAGCCCTTCAGAGGGATCCGGAGTAGCTGAACAACCCGTAGCTTCAGAGGGTGTTTTCAGACCTACTCAGTTAACCATTAAATCTTCTGCTAAGTCTAAAACTCCTTTAAAAACAAAGAAACAAATTCAACATTCACCAGGACAGGCCTCCATGCCTAAGAAACAAATGCTCAAAATGGCCGAAGACTTACTCACTTTGATCAGGGGGTCCTATCCCCCTCCTGATTAAAGGCCTAGACAGGATGCAGACTGACTCATCTGACCAGGTATCCATCTCTTCAGATTCATCCTCAGACCTAGGATACTCTTTACCCCCTTATGAGGATTCTGATGCTGAGGAATCAATTCCTTCAGCCTCTCCGCTAGAGGACTACTCCTTTGGGGCAACCTTGCTTACCATGAGGGAGAATTTCCATTGGGAGGGCCAGGATTATTCAGAATCCAAGAAAAGGCTCAGATATTTCCTTTTACTACCTCAACACAGACCCCTTGCTATTCCGCCTGTGTTAGATATTGTGGATGATGTGTATACTGAATCCAGTTTAAATCCTGATTCTTTACCTCCTGCTCCAGTTAAGCCAGACAGATACTACAGAGTCCCTGACTGTCACAAAGTTCTTTGTAAAAGCCCTGCTGCTGACCCTGAAACTATTTCTCAGGGCCCCAAAGGGGTAAAGGCCTCTTCAGCAAATAATCCAGTCCCCTCTGACAGAGATTCCAGAGCATTAGACAGATGGGGGAAGAAATTATATACATCTGCAACTTTAGCAAGGAGGGCCTTAAATTGCCAGTTTCACATGCTAAAATATCATCAATATTTGATGTCTCAGTTGAAACAAAAAATGCTTCCAAACTCAGATCCTCCTAATTATAAAGAAATGCAGGATTTATTGCATGCAGCTGAACAAGTGGGGAAACATACTTTGCAATGTGGTTTTGATTCATTAGAGGCCTCCTGTAGAGCAGCAGTTACAGGATCTGTCATTAGAAGACATGCTTGGTTAAAAGAACAGACGTTACCAGATCATGTTAAAGCAAAATTATTGGATGCACCTTTGCAGCAGGATGTTTTATTTGGAGTTAAGACAGAAGAGGTATTAAAGAAAATGGAGGTTAAGGCAAAATCTATGCAAACGGTGAAGGTTTTCTTACAGGTTCAGCCTCCTCGATTTAGCAGAAATTGGCCAACAAAGAATTGGTCCTTTCCAGTTACAGGCAGACCTCAAAGGGGCAGATACGTACGTCCAAGTGGTAGAGGTCAATCACAAGGTTCTTACAGGCCTTGACAATGGGGTGCATCAACCCAGAAAGAAGGGGAAGACAGGCCTCAACTTTATAAAAAAACAGCCCCAATGACTTCCCACTAGAGCTGCCAAACAGTCCTCTCTTGGCAGCCCCCTTGGGAGGAAAACTGGCACTTTTCTGTCACAATTGGCTTATGATCACCAAAGACAAATGGGTTCTCAACATTGTATCTAAAGGTTACAGGTTCCACTTTCACACTCTGCCAAGGTTAAAAAGAATGCCAAATCTGCCACCAAATCAATCGGCAGAGGCACAAAGACAAATTACAGCACTCATGGACATGAGAGCTATCCAAAAGGTACCAACACAGGAGCAAGGACAAGGATTTTACTCGAGACTCTTTCTGGTTTCCAGAAAGGACAAAGCCTGGAGGCTCATTCTGGATCTTTCTTCTCTGAACACTTGCCTGGATGTTCCAAAATTCAAAATGTTGACACTACAGCAGCTTCTTCCCATGCTGGGCAAAAAAGCTTGGCTCGTAACTTTGGACCTCAAGGAGGCATACCTGCATGTCCCTATCGACAAAACTGCAGAAGATGCCTCAGATTCATAGCTGGTTCAATGCACTACCAATTCTCTGCAATGCCCTTTGGCTTATCTACTGCGCCCAGGGTCTTCAGAAAGTGCCTGGCACCAGTAATTGCATTTTGCAGACAGAAAGGAATTCAAATGTATCCGTACCTGGACAACTGCCTGATTCAAGCAGGGAGCAAGGACATTCTTCTAAAGCATCTGGCATTTGTAAAAAAGTTATTAAGTTGCCTAGGGTACACAGTAAACGAAAAGAAGTCAAAACTAGTGCTCTCACAAGAGATAATATTCCTGGATGCCAGCTTGAATACAACGGCCCAGATGGCTTATCTCACGCCAGACAAGCAAGGACAACTGACTCAATATTTTCAATTGATGGCAAAGACCCAACTCCCTGCAAGAAAAATTCCTCAGGCCTTGGGCTACATGGCATCTTGCATACTACTAATTCCATATGCCAGACTGCATATGAGGAAACTACAATGGTACCTAAAGAGTGTCTGGTCTCAACACTGTCAAAGTTTGGAAACAGTAATACCACTAATTCCTTGCCTTCAACAGGAGTTTCGATGGTGGGCTCAAGCATGTCACCTCAACAAGGGACAGCCTTTCACTCAACCCAGATCCAGGCAAACACTGACAACAGATGCATCGGATTACGCCTGGGGAGCACATATGACAGGAAAATGTAATCAGGGCAAGTGGACCGCAGAACAAAGGTATCTTCACATCAATCAAAAAGAGACGCTAGCTGTACAAAATGCCCTTATAGCTTTCAAGGACCTTCTGCATCCAGGACAACTACTACTAAAGACAGACAACACCACAGTTATGTGGTACATAAACAAGCAAGGGGGCACTCATTCTTATCCCCTCTGCAGACAAGCCATGACCTTGTGGAACACAGCTCTAACCTGTTAAGTTCATCTTCAAGCACAATTCCTGCCAGGAGAGAAGAACACACTGGCAGACGACTTAAGCAGAAACATCATGGATCTGCACGAGTGGAAATTATATCCACAAATATTCAGAATGATAACACAAAAATGGTGAAGCCCGGACATAAATCTGTTTGCATCCCCAATGAACTGCCAGCTACAGAAATTCTGCACAAGGACTTACCACCCACAAGCATGGAAAGTGGATGCCCTCTCATTCAGCTGGAAAAACCTGCAAATATATGCTTTCCCACCACTACCTCTCCTTCCAAAGGTACTCATAAAAGCCAGGCAAGAAAAGCCAAAGATGATCCTGATTGCCCCAGACATTTCCACGCCAGCACTGGTACCCAATCTTAAAGAACTTAGCACAAGGTCCACCCTGGATTTTGCCTCAACTCCCACATCTTCTGACTCAGCACAACAATCAGATACTTCACAGCCAGCTAAAGACTTTAAACCTGGCTGCATGGCAGATTTCTTAGTCAAGCAAGCAATGTCTCTCTCCAAAGCTGTTATGGATGTCATTCTGGAGGCCAGAAGGCCTAGCACCAGGAAAGCCTATTCGGATAAATGGAAGAGATTCTGTGCCTGGAACCAGGCTCACAGCCTTGACCCTATTGTCCCAAATATTCCTCAGATACTACAATTTTTAACTGAGATGCTGGACAAAGGCCTCTCCTTTTCATCCATCAAGATCCACGCCTCTGCCATCTCTGCTCATTATAACAAGGACCCACCTATTTTTTCTAATCCTTTGCTCAAACAGTACCTCAGAGGGGCTAAAAACATAAGACCGCCCCGTAGAGCACCAACTCCAACTTGGGACCTCAACTTCTTGTTGGAAAGATTAACTTTACCTCCTTTTGCGCCAGCTAACTCAGCAGATTTAAAATATGTCTCTTGGAAAACTGCTCTGCTCCTGGCAATAACCTCAGCACGAAGAGTTTCAGAATTACAGGCACTAATGGCAGTGGAACCTTTCATCATTTTCCACCAAGACAGGGCGTCTTTAAGAACAAACTCTACTTTTACGCCAAAGGTGGTATCAAGTGTGGCTCTAAACCAAACTATTCACTTGCCAACTTTTTATCCAAACCCACAGAATAAAGGGGAGAGACTTCTGCATTCTTTGGACATACTCAGGCAGTTACGCTTCTACTTGGACAAAACCAAAGCTTTCAGAAGAACTGAGCAATTGTTTGTAGCATATGCTGCAGGAGCACAGGGAAAGGCCATTTCAAAATGGATAGGACACTGTATACGTTTCTGCTATACACACCATGGGAAAACTGCACCTAACAGCATTAGGTCTCATTCCACCAGGGCAACAGCCACTTCAACTGCCTACCTCAAAGGAGTACCTACCAAGGACATTTTGGAAGCAGCAATTTGGAGTTCTGTACATACCTTCACCAAGCATTACCATCTGTCTCTTTACTCTAAATCTAGAGCTGGCTTTGCCACTGCAGTGCTGCAGGACCTTATAGCCACCCCTAATGCCTTATAGAACCAACCACCCTACCTCAGCTTTGGGATTCTACCCAAGTGTAATGACTGCAGCAGTGTAACATGATGAACATAGTACAGTTTTGTACTTACCATAAATGTAGATGTTCGAGTGTATACACTGCTGCAGTCCAGGTTACCCTCCCTCCTTCCCCTCTTACTTGCTGGTACGTACCTAAGTCTTCTACCCTTTACTACCTATGGGGAGTATTTGCTGGTAATTGGAAGTTTTTTGATTGCTTTTCATATGTATGTTTTATTAGCAATTTGCATGGCCTACCTTTTGGGGGCACCTGACATCTGGGGCAAGAAAAACTGAAGAAAATGGCGTCGGCTGCATCTTATATACCCCTGTCGCACTGACGTCAGGGAAAAAGCGACAGCAACTGACGCCAGACCAAGACTTTGGAACTCAGGCTGACTGAGAAACCGCCTGACGGCAGGATAACGCAAGTGTAATGACTGCAGCAGTGTATACACTCGAACATCTACATTTATGGTAGGTACAAAACTGTACTTTTTCAACCTAGTGCTCCTAAAAAGGCAGGTAGGATGTAAAAGTTCCCACAGTTTCTTATTTTTTATAAACTCTTCCCAAACCTTTACCCAGTAGCTGTAGCTTTAGTTAATCCTGTTGCTGCTAAACATTTAGTTTAAATCCAAGTCTACTCTTTCTTATAAAGATGATGGAAAGTGTGTGCTTCTGCAGCTTTAATTGTCTGGCTTATATATTAATTTTTTTCCACCAACTGTGAAATTGAGGAATGATTTGTGTGTAGTTTCTTCTTGTGAGGAAAAATCTACTTTAAGTGATTTAGTTTCTTCTTTTATACAAGTCAATACTCATTGTTTACAGTATGTGCATGGCTCCATTGATATTTCTTCCAGGGCTGTGGCCACTGGTAGTGTTTTTACATTCTTCTTTGGATAGAGTATTAATTTTTGGCCCTTCTGCTGTAGTGGTGATCAAAACTGTGAGGAACTGTTAAGTTGATAAAGGCAATCTCTTAGATTTTTCATCCCTCTTTTTCCAGATTTTCAAAAGGATTCTCTCACACCTCATCCACTTTTGACAAAAACAAAATAAACATTCTCAACAAAATGCAGGTAAACAAATGATCTGAAGTAGTTACTTCATTTGATCTGCAACCTGTGGGTGCCGGATCCGACCTCGGATCCGATCCGGCAGCTTTCCAAGATCCAAGCTCCTAGCTCCTCCCCCTACCCATAATCCCCTAGTACCAACCACATTACCTCAGATCGTTTTTTGCCGCGGCTAAAGAAACTTCCTTGTGAAGAGCTCCTGGCTGGGTGAGATCATTGCTGGTTTTTAAACCAATTTTTCTCTCAAAGTTTCATGTGTGTGTGTTAGTTTCCCTTTTCTGCTTCTTCTGCTAGTTTTTTGGGTCACTTTTGTTTAATTTAAAACTAAATTATCTTCACTCCCCTCCCCCTCCTAGTGTTTGGGTGTGTGTGTGAAAGATGTCAGAAGGGCCTAAGGCCAATTTCTCTAAATGCACTGAGTGTGGCCACAAGCTTTCTCCAGCTGATAGCCACACTCCGTGCGTTTTGTGCCCGGGGGGCAGCCCATTTGTCAGAGGCCTGCCAAATCTGTGCGGCCTTTAACCCCCAGGCACTCCGGGATAGGAGGAACAAGCTGATCCTGGCGGGAAAGCTCCCCCAGGAGTCGGCTTCTTCTTCCTCTCCCATTCGGGCTCCAGCAGCTTCGGCGCCATCTATCCCCTTAGCTCTACCCGGGACTCAACCTCCCTCATCGGGTTTGAGCTCTGGGGAAACTAGTGCCTCTTCCCTCAGAGAGAAGAGGCACAAGGATAAGGATGGACATAAGTCCCATAAAAGGCGGGCCGAATCTCATCCTTCGGCTCCGCCAACAAAACTATTAAAATCTCCCTCGAGGGTCTCCGGATCCCCCTCCTCTCGGCGCCGTTCGCCCTGATGTTCTTCGTCTTCCATTGCTGCAGTCCTGACTATTGGGTATAGTCCGCGTCCCAGTCGGCCCGAATACCAGAGTATAAGGCTGACGTCGGTCATGGCGCCTTAGACTGACGTCAGCACGTCAGGGTACTAATGCGCATGACCGACGTCATTTCCTCAGTCTTTTTTGCCGCATGGTCCGATGCAGAAGCAATTTTGCGAGTGCAGGTTGGCGTTCTGAGATTTTTCGAAACCGGAGTTTCAGACCGAAACAGAGTTGGCTAAGTAACCCCGTTGGGGAACATTTTGGTTTTTTCTTGCCTCAGTATTTAACCGGATGTCAGAAAAAGTGAATAACTGTATTTCTTGTGGGAAGCAGATACCGCATAGGGATTATCATACATTGTGTATACCTTGTTTAGGGCCTGAGCACGACGTTGTTGGTTGCCGCTCTTGTGCTAGATTTAACAAGCGCACTATTAAGAGGAGGCTAGATTGTGCTAGGTTAGTGTTTGGGAAGCGTTGCAATTATAATATGCCGTCGTATGCTCCGGCCGCTTCATCCAAGAAGCGCAAGGACAAAACAGTGAAGCCTAGGGGTGAGGAACCGGCAGTCCCGCACGTCGGTTCTTTAGAAGGCTCAGGGAGCCGGTGGTTTTGCCTGGATTCTCTATGGAGTCTCAGGCAGATACTTTACTGTTACAGGATGTGCCCTCTCAGGAGGTAGGCCAGGCTGAGGGGCTTCTCAGGTAACTGTTCTTCCCTCTCTTCCCAAGGTAGTTAGGGCCTCTCCTTCTGTTGCCAAAGCTTCTTTTAGAGGTAGGCCAAGTTCAGCTTCTGTGGGGGCTTCTCCTAGCATTTCGGCTCTGTGCCTAAGAAACATATGCTTAAAATGGCAGAAGATTTGATTACTCTGATTAGAGGTTCTATGCCCCCGCCTGATAAGAGGCCTAGGGTGGACCAGGAGTTTGATAGTTTTGAACAGTGTTCACAGGCTTCAGAGTCTTCTGTGGAAGACTTGCAAGAGTTTCCTACTTATTCTGATTCTGATGTGGATGATTCCACTCCTACAGCTTCTCCTCCTGAGGATTTTTCTTTTTCAGAGACTCTTCACTCCATGAGGGAGCACTTTAAATGGGAAGGCCAGGATTACTCTGATTCCAGGAAAAGGCTTAGGGAATTCTTGTTTTACCCCAGCATAGGCCCTTAGCTATTCCTCCTGTGTTGAATGTGGTGGAGGATGTTTTTGCAGAGGCTTCCTGAACCCTGACTCCTTGCCTCCTGCTCCTGTTAAGCCTGATAGGTATTATAGGGTGCCAAGCTCATAAGTATTTGTTTAAGAGTCCTAGGGCGGACCCAGAAACTGTTTCTCAGGGGCCTAAAGGTGTTAAAGCTTCTGTGGTTAAAATCCTGTACCCTCTGATAAAGAGGCAAGGGCTTTGGATAGGTGGGGTAAGAAAGTATATACTTCTTCCACTCTAGCCATGAGGGCGTTGAATTGTCAGTTTCATATGCTAAAATATCAGAATTATCTCCTTTCACAATTGAAATCTAAGGTGGATGCTTTGGCGGAAGGTATTGAGTGTAAAGAATTGCTGGATTTGGTTCATGTGTCTGAACAAGTGGGTAAGCATTCTTTGCAGTGTGGTTTTGATGCTGTTCAGGCCTCCTCGAGGGTGGCTGCTACTAGTTCTGTCCTTCGCAGACATGCCTGGTTGAAGGATCAGAATTTAGCTGAGCATGTTAAGACCAGGATTTTGGATGCTCCTTTACAGTCTGATGTGTTGTTTGGACCGCCTGTGGAAGCAGTTTTAAAGAAAATGGAGGACAAAGCTAAGTCTATGCAGACTGTTAAAGATTTTTTGCAGGTGCAGCCTCCGAAGTTTAGTAGAAATTGGCCTGCTAAGGGGTGGACATATCCTGCTTATGGTTCCCAGTCTAGGGGTAGGTCTAGACGTGGTAGGGGCAGGGCTCAAGGTTCTTTTAGGCCTAGATCAGACAGTTCACCTGCTCAGACTTCTGGTGAGGGCAGGGGTCAGTCCTTTCGTAAGCAGACCCAATGACCTGCCTTTTCAGCTGCCAGTGGATTCTCGTCTGGCAGCTCCTTTGGGAGGAAGACTGTCTCTTTTCAAAGAAAATTGGGATTTAGTCACTCAAGACAGATGGGTGCTGGATATCATTCATCACGGTTACAGATTTTATTTCCACACACTGCCCCTTTCAAAGGCATGCCAGATGTTCCTCCTCCACAAAGAAAAGAGGCTCACAAGCAAATTTCTCAGTTACTCCAGATAGGGGCCATTCAGCCAGTCCCTGTATCAGAAAGGGCTTCGATTTTATTCTCGCCTGTTCCTAGTACCAAAGAAGGGGAACACGTGGAGACCAATTTTGGATTTATCTATCCTCAACACTTATCTGGACATTCCCAAGTTCAAGATGTTGACGTTACAACAACTGTTACCTCTGCTGGGCAAAGATCACTGGATGGTAACTTTGGATCTCAAGGAAGCTTACCTTCATGTGCCTATAAGGCTACGTTGCAGAAAGTATCTGCGGTTTCGAACTGGAGATTTTCATTATCAGTTCTCTGCATTGCCCTTTGGCTTATCTACTGCCCAGAGTATTCACAAAGGTTCTGGCTCCAGTGATAGCTTACTTCAGGCTTCAAGGCATTCAAATCTATCCTTACTTGGACGACTGCCTGATTCTGGCTCAAGAAAAGGAAGACCTTCTACAGCATCTGGAATATGTCATAGCAGTGCTAAGATGCCTGGGGTATTCTGTGAACGAAATAAAGTCCAGTCTAGTACCCTCTCAAGACATGTGCTTTCTGGGTGTGAGACTGAATACAGCAGCCCAGATGGCCTTTTTAACCCCGGACAAACAAAAGAGTCTGTCACTTTACTTCCATCAACTATCTCATCAGTCCGTGCTGACTGCAAGGACAGTCCTTCAAGCATTAGGGTTCATGGCATCTTGTATTCTGGTGCTTCCCAATGCCAAACTGCATATGAGGAAGCTGCAATGGTATCTCAAAAATGTATGGACACAGCACTGCCAGGATTTGGACACTGTCATTCAAATAATACCTTGCCTTCAAAAGGAATTCTTGTGGTGGGCTCAGGAATGTCACCTAAACAAGGGACTCTCTGTGACCCGGCCAGAGGCGAGTCAGATTTTAACGACAGATGCCTCGGACACTGCTTGGGAGCTCATCTAAATGGAAAGTGGATACAAGACAAGTGGCCTGCCAGACTACAGCATCTACATATCAACATGAAGGAGATGTTAGCAGTCCAGTTTGCATTGATGGCTTTCAAGGAGTTACTTCTTCCAGGGCAGGTGTTGATTCTAACAGACAACACAACTGTCATGTGGTACATCAACAAGCAAGGGGGAACACATTCTTATCCTCTATGCAGGCAAGCAATGATTTTATGGGAGACTGCGTTAAGCCTGCAACTAACTCTTCAGGCAAGGTTTCTGCCAGGAGCACAGAACTCCCTAGCAGATGTGTTAAGCAGACAAATCATGGATCCCCACGAGTGGAAACTGGATCTTCATGTATTTCAGAAATTGACAGTGTCATGGGGAACTCCAGACATAGATCTGTTCGCTTCTCCACTAAACCACCAGCTGCCAAAGTATTGCACAAAGGGGTTTCATCACACAGCTTGGAAAGTGGATGCTCTGTCTTTCAGTTGGAAAAACCTTCATGTCTATGCCTTTCCACCTCTGCCTCTTCTTCCAAAGGTATTATTAAAGGTCAGACAAGACAGGCCAAGGATGATTTTGATAGCTCCAGATTGGCCTCGGCAACACTGGTATCCACTACTACGGAGTCTGGTAAGGAAGCCTCCATGGCCTTTACCTCTGATTCCTCATCTGTTATCTCAGAAGGATGGTCATCTGCTCAATGTCAAGCTTCACTCTCTTCATCTAACAGCCTGGCATATTCTCTCTTGAAGCACAGCAGGTCTCAACTTCCTCAGCAAGTTTTAAATGTGATTATGGAAGCTAGAAGACCTAGTACAAGGAAGGTGTACAGACAAATGGAAGAGATTTTATTTTGGAGTACAGCAAAGAATTTGGAGATTTCTGAGCCTAATTTGAGTGTGGCTCTTCAATATCTTACTGAGTTATTGGACAAAGGTTTGTCCTTCTCTTCCATTAAGATTCATGCTGCAGCAATTTCAGCTCATTATGATTGTGACCCACCTTTGTTTTCGCATCCTTTGTTCAAGCAGTTTCTTAGAGGGGCAAAGAATATAAGACCCCCACGTAGAGCTCCTACTCCGGCTTGGGATCTCAATTTTGTGTTGGAAAAACTTACTCTACAACCTTTTGAGCCTGCGGCTACTGCTGAGTTGAAATACTTGTCATGGAAGACTGCTTTTCTGTTGGCCATTACTTCTGCGAGAAGGGTGTCTGAGTTGCAGGCCCTTATGGCAGTAGAGCCTTTTTTGATTTTCCATAAGGATAGGGTATCATTACGTACTAATCCTTCCTTTATGCCTAAGGTGGTTTCTAGTGTGGCTTTAAACCAAACTATTCATTTGCCTACTTTTTATGCAGATCCCCAAAATAAAGGGGAAAAGATTTTGCACACTTTAGATGTACACAGGCAATTGAGATATTATTTAAGCAGGACTAAGGATTTTAGGCAGTCTCACCAGTTGTTTGTTTCTTTTGCCTTGAGTTCACAGGGCAAGCCTGTGTCAAAACAAACTATTTCCCGGTGGATTGGCTTTTGCATTGCATTTTGTTATTCCCATCATGGCAAGGAGATTCCAGCTGGGATTAGGCCTCATTCCACTAGGGCTACTGCCACTTCTACAGCATTTCTAAGGGGGGTGGCAACTAAGGATATTTTGGAAGCAGCTACTTGGAGTTCAGTGCATACTTTCTCTAAGCATTATCATCTTCCTATCTACTCTAAGTCTAGGGCTGGTTTTGCCACTGCTGTTTTGCAAGGCATGTTATCAGCTCCTACTTCCTTATAATTTGCCAGCCTCCCTTTCCTCTGCTTTGGGATTCTACCCAATAGTCAGGACTGCAGCAATGGAAGACGAAGAACATAGTACAGTTTTGTACCTACCATAAATGTAGATGTTCGAGGATTCCATTGCTGCAGTCCAATTTACCCTCCCTCCTTCCCCTCTGTGTTTAGGGGTGGTTGTGTAGGTGAGTTTACATGCTTATATTTTTTGTATATATATTGTTGTATATATTGTACATGTTTTTTGGTGCAGGTTGTTTTTGGGACTTGTCTTTTTGGGTCTTCTGACATCTGGGGCAAGAAAAGACTGAGGAAATGACGTCGGTCATGCGCATTAGTACCCTGACGTACTGACGTCAGTCTAAGGCGCCATGACCGACGTCAGCCTTATACTCTGGTATTCGGGCCGACTGGGACGCGGACTATACCCAATAGTCAGGACTGCAGCAATGGAATCCTCGAACATCTACATTTATGGTAGGTACAAAACTGTACTTTTTTCGCCGGAGCCGGAGGAGGAGGATAGGTCTCCCTCGAGGTCTTCGAGGCGGCCCTCCCGGCCTGCCTCTACTACATCTAGGTCGACCCGAAGCATCTCCGAAGCGGATATGGATAGGATGATGCGTCTGTTTTTACAGACCCAAATGCAGATGGGGATGCTCTTGCCCCACCCCCTCTGGGGAGGAGTGCAGGCCCCATATTTGCCCCGATCACTCCTTCTCCGACTCGTTTTCGGGTCTCGGAGTCATCGGATCCAGACCCTTTCGGACCCAGGGAACTGTCGGCGCCGATAGCGGTTGTCTCTTCGACGCCGACTATACCTTCGAGCTTGTCGTATCCGAGGGAGTTGCTGTGTCTTCGGCGCTGATGGCGTCTGAGCATTCCTCTGCCTTGCCTCCGACTGCATCGGCTCCGACCCCGATCCCTTCCTCGGATCCGAGGAGATTGCTCTCAGAGGCTGGTGAGAGTGGTTCTCCTTCGGCTTTTGAGGTAGTGGAGAGGGTACCGTCGAGGTCCTCCAGATCCCAGACCCGGGCTTCGGATCCACCCGTACCCCCACTGTATGAGGGTCTGTCTTCCATCATCCGTCCATCTGGACAGCCTGCCCAAGCCCTCCAGCTGGTTCCTGTGGAGGAACAACAACCCGAGGACGAGCCCTCTTCGGACAGTTCCACCGAGGAGGTCCCTCAAAAACATCGGTGCAAAAGGAGGCACCTGGACTCCCCCGAGTCCATTACCACAGACACGGACTTAGATGATAGGGAGGGTTCCCCAAGGTCACCCCCTGAAGATGTCTCCTTTGGAGACATCATGGAAATGTTGCGTATTGGGGGGGGGGTTAGCCCAAAAGCCCTCCCTTGATGAGTCCGTGTTCCTGGAGGCCTTTGAGGCAGGCCCATCTACCTCCTGGGTGTCCCCTCCGGCCGACCCCCTGGTGGACTTAATTACCACCAGGGCTTGGAAGGAGCCCGACACGGTGGAGCCGATCCCAAGGCGTCCCGATAAGGTCTTCAGCCCACCCACAGATAGACCGTCTTGGGCCAAAGGAACCCCCGTTGATGCTATGTTGGTGGTGGCGGCCACCAAAAAAGAACTTGCACAGGAGAGTTCTTCGGTTCACTCGCCGGATAAGGAATTTTGAGCGCTTGACCGGATTGGATAGCGGATGTTTGCTTCAGCGACCTTTTCCATAAGGGCGCTGAACTATATGGCACATACTATTAGGCTACAGCGAGACTTGATTAAGGAATATGCTGCAGCCCCCCCCAGAGTCCATGTCGGTCCCAGACAAAAAGGTTTTTGAGACTCGAATGGCCACTCTAAAATCCATCTCAAATACTTTTATGCGGCTTCTCTCCCATGCTACGGAGGGAGCCGCTAGAGCTAGCGGAGCTGGGGTCGTCCTGCGACGTCTCTCCTGGCTCCGTCTGTGCAACATCACGGACCCCTTCAAGGCGTCCTTCGCGAACTCCCCTTTTGACGGTTCTGCCTTGTTTGGCAAAACTGTTCACGAAACGCTGGTCCAAAGCGAAAAGGACGGGAAGACGCTGTCTGCCGTCGGAGTCCGCTTCTCTAATCCCCAAAGATCCTTCTCCAGGAATCAGAGGGGACAAAAGAAGCTGTGGATGTTCTTCATCTCACATTGCTGCAGTCCTGACACTTGGGGTAGTCCGCTGTCCACGGTCGGCCCGAATATCAAAGTATAAGGCTGACGTCGGTCATGGCGCATTTAACTGACGTCAGGACGTCAGGGTACAAATGCGCATGACCGGCGTCATATCCCCAGTCTTTTTTGCTGCATGGTCCGATGCAGAAGCAGCATTGCAAGTGCCGGTTGGCGTTCTGAGATTTTTCGATTCAGAAGTTTCAGACCGAGTTCAAAGTTGGCTAAGTACCCCGTTGGGGAATATTTTAGTTTTTTCTTGCCTCAGTCATTTACCGGATGTCAGAAAAAGTTAATAATTGCGTTTCTTGTGGGAAACAGATACCGCATAGAGGTTATCATACTTTGTGTATTCCTTGCTTAGGGCCTGAGCACGACGTTGTTGGCTGTCGCTCTTGTGCTAGATTTAATAAACGCACTATAATGAGAAGGTTGGATTGTGCAAGGTTAGTCTTTGGGAAGCGGTGCAATTATAAAATGCCGTCGGATGCTCCGGCCGCTTCTCAAGAAGCGCAAGGACAAGGCAGTTAAGCCTAGGCTAGAAGAACCGTCTGTACCGGACGCCGGTTCTTTAGAGGTGTCGGTGGAGCCGGTGGCTCCACCGGAGATTTCTTTGTGTTCCCAGAGTGAAACCTTATTATTGCAAGATGTGGCCTCTCAGGAGGCAAGTCAGGCTGAGGGGGCTTCTCAGGTTACTATACTCCCCTCCCTTCCTAAAGTGGCTAGGCCCTCTCCTTCTGTTTCTAAGGCTTCTCCCAGGGGCAGGCCAGGTTTAGCTTCAGTTGGTGTTACCCCTAGCTCTTCAGGTACTATGCCCAAGAAGCATATGCTTAAAATGGCAGAAGATTTGATTACTTTGATTAGGGGTTCTATGCCCCCTCCTGCTAAGAGACCTAGGGTGGAACCTGAGCTGGGGGGTTTTGAGCAAGCTTCAGATGTTTCAGAGTCTTCGGCTGAAGACTTACAGGAGTACTCTCCTTATTCTGATTCTGATGTGGATGATTCTACTCCTTCTGCTACTCCTCCTGAGGATTTTTCTTTTTCAGAAACTCTTCATTCCTTGAGGGAGCATTTTAAGTGGGAGGGTCAGGACTTCTCTGATTCCAGGAAACGGCTTCGGGAATTTCTGTTTTTACCCCAGCATAGGCCTTTGGCTATACCTCCTGTTTTGGATGTAGTGGAAGATGTTTTTACAGAGGCTTCTCTTACTCCTGATTCTTTGCCTCCTGCTCCTGTTAAGCCGGATAGGTATTACAGGGTGCCTGAAGTTCATAAGTATCTTTTTAAGAGTCCTAGGGCAGACCCAGAAACTGTTAGCCAGGGGCCTAAGGGTGTTAAGGCTTCTGTTGTTAAGAATCCGGTTCCTACAGACAAGGAGGCTAGGGCCTTGGATAGATGGGGAAAGAAAGTTTATACTTCTTCCACTCTTGCTATGAGGGCTCTGAATTGCCAGTTTCACATGTTGAAATACCAAAACTATCTCCTTTCACAATTGAAGTCTAAGGTTGATGCTCTGGCAGTAGGTATTGATTGTAAAGAGTTGCAAGATTTAGAACATGTTTCTGAACAGGTGGGTAAGCATTCTTTGCAATGTGGTTTTGATGCTGTACAGGCCTCGTCTAGGGTGGCTGCCACTGGGACTGTTCTTCGAGGCACGCCTGGCTGAGGGATCAGAATTTGTCTGAACATGTTAAAACAAGGATTTTAGATGCTCCTTTACAATCTGACGTGTTGTTTGGTCCTCCTGTTGAGACAGTCTTGAAGAAAATGGAAGACAAGGCTAAGTCTATGCAGACTGTTAAAGATTTTTTACAGGTCCAGCCTCCAAAGTTTAGTAGAAATTGGCCTACTAAGGGGTGGACGATCCTTCTTATGATTCCCAGTCTAGGGGTAGATCTAGACGTGGTAAGGGCAGAGCTCAGGGCTCTTTCAGGCCTAGAACAGGGAGTTCTCCTGCACAGGCTTGGTGAGGGCAGGGGTCAGTCCTTTCGTAAGCAGACCCAATGACCTACCTTTTCAGCTGCCAGAGCCTGCCTGCCTGGCAGCACCTTTGGGAGGAAGGTTGGCACTTTTCAAAGAAAATTGGAGTTTAATTACCCAGGACAGATGGGTATTGGATATCATACACCACGGCTACAGGTTTTATTTCCATACCTTGCCTCCTTTCAAAGGCATGCCAGACGTTCCTCCTCAACAAAGAATAGAGGCTCACAAACAGGTTTCTCTGTTGCTCCAACTAGGGGCCATACAGCCGGTCCCTCTGCCAGAAGTGGGCCTAGGATTTTATTCTCGCCTGTTCCTAGTACCAAAGAAGGGGAACACGTGGAGACCAATTTTGGATTTATCTATCCTCAACACTTATCTGGACATTCCCAAGTTCAAAATGTTGACGTTGCAGCAGCTTTTACCTCTGCTGGGCAAAGATCATTGGATGGTAACTTTGGATCTCAAGGAGGCTTACCTTCATGTCCCTATCAGACTCAGTTGCAGAAAGTATCTGCGTTTTCGAGCTGGGACTTCTCACTATCAGTTCTCTGCATTGCCCTTTGGCTTATCTACTGCGCCCAGTGTTCACGAAAGTTCTGGCTCCAGTGATAGCTTTCTTCAGACTAAAAGGAATACAGATCTATCCTTATTTGGACGTCTGCCTAATTCTGGCTTAAGGAAGGGAAGAGCTTCTTCATCATTTAGAATATGTGATAGCAGTGCTAAGATGCCTAGGGTATTCTGTGAACGAAATAAAGTCCAGTCTAGTACCCTCTCAAGACATGTGCTTTCTGGGTGTGAGACTGAATACTGCAGCCCAGATGGCCTTTTTAACCCCGGACAAACAAAAGAGTCTATCCCTTTACTTCCATCAACTATCTCATCAGTCCGGGCTGACTGCAAAGACAGTCCTTCAAGCCTTAGGGTTCATGGCATCTTGTATTCTGGTGCTTCCCAATGCCAAACTGCATATGAGGAAGCTACAATGGTATCTCAAAATGTATGGACACAGCACTGCCAGGATCTGGACACTGTCATTCAAATAATACCTTGCATTCAGAAGGAATTTTTGTGGTGGGCTCAGGAATGTCACCTAAACAAGGGACTCTCTGTGACCCGGCCAGAGGCAAGTCAGATTTTAACGACGGATGCCTCAGACAAAGCTTGGGGAGCTCATCTAAATGGAAAGTGGATACAAAACAAGTGGCCTGTCAGACTACAACATCTACATATCAACATGAAGGAGATGTTAGCAGTCCAGTTTGCATTAATAGCTTTCAAGGAATTCCTTCTTCCGGGACAGGTGTTGATTCTAACAGACAACACAACTGTCATGTGGTACATCAACAAGCAAGGGGGAACGCATTCTTATCCTCTATGCAGGCAAGCAATGATTTTGTGGGAGACTGCTCTCAGTTTACAGCTCAATCTTCAGGCAAGGTTTCTGCCAGGAGCACAGAACTCCTTAGCAGATGTGTTGAGCAGACGAATTATGGATCCCCACGAGTGGAAATTGGATCCTCATGTATTTCAGAAATTGACAGTGTCATGGGGAACTCCAGACATAGATCTGTTCGCTTCTCCACTAAACCATCAGCTGCCAAAGTTTTGCACAAAAAGGTTTCATCCCACAGCTTGGAGAGTGGATGCTCTTTCTTTCAATTGGAGCAATCTTCATGTGTATGCCTTTCCACCTCTGCCTCTCCTCCCAAAGGTACTTCTGAAGGTCAGACAGGACAAGCCAAGGATGATTTTAATAGCTCCAGATTGGCCTCGACAGCACTGGTACCCATTACTAAGAAGTCTAGCACGGAAGCCTCCATGGCCTTTGCCTTCGATTCCACACCTGTTGTCACAGGAGGACAGCCATTTGCTCAATGTCAAGCTTCACTCTCTGCACCTAACAGCCTGGCATATTCTGTTTTGAACAATAATGGGCCTCCACTTCCTCAGCAAGTTTTGAATGTTATTTTGGAAGCTAGGAGGCCTAGTACAAGGAAAGTGTACGCAGACAAATGGAAGAGATTTTGTTTTGGAGTGCAGCAAAGATTTTGATGTTTCTGAGCCTAATTTGTGTGTGGCTCTTCAATATCTTACTGAGTTACTAGACAAAGGTTTGTCTTTCTCTTCTATTAAAGTTCATGCTGCAGCAATTTCTGCTCACTATGATTGCAACCCGCCATTGTTTTCTCATCCTTTGTTCAAGCAGTTTCTTAGAGGGGCAAAGAATATAAGACCCCCACGAAGAGCTCCTACTCCTGCTTGGGATCTCAATTTTGTGTTGGAGAAACTCACTCTACAACCTTTTGAGCCTGCAGCTACTGCTGAGTTGAAATATTTATCATGGAAGACTGCTTTTTTGTTGGCCATTACCTCTGCAAGACGGGTTTCTGAATTACAGGCCCTTATGGCAGTTGAGCCTTTCTTGATTTTCCATAAGGATAGGGTATCATTACGTACTAATCCTTCCTTTATGCCTAAGGTGGTTTCTAGTGTGGCTTTAAACCAGACTATTCATTTGCCTACTTTTTATGCAAACCCCAAAATAAGGGGAAAAGATTTTGCACACTTTGGATGTACACAGGCAGTTGCGTTATTATTTGGACAGAACTAAAGGGTTCAGGCAGTCTCAGCAGTTGTTTGTTTCTTTTGCTTTGAGTTCTCAGGGCAAGCCTGTGTCAAAACAAACTATTTCTAAGTGGATTGGGTTTTGCATTGCTTTCTGTTATTCCCATCATGGCAAGGAGGTTCCAGCTGGGATTAGGCCTCATTCCACTAGGGCTACTGCCACTTCAACTGCTTTTTTGAGGGAGTGGCAACCAAGGATATTTTGGAGGCAGCTACTTGGAGTTCTGTGCATACTTTCTCTAGGCATTATCACCTGCCACTTTACTCTAAGTCCAGGGCTGGTTTTGCCACTGCGGTTTTGCAGGGCATTTTGGCAGCTCCTGCTTCCTTATAGTTAGCCATCCTCCCTTACCTCAGCTTTGGGATTCTACCCAAGTGTCAGGACTGCAGCAATGTGAGATGAAGAACATAGTACAGTTTTGTACCTACCATAAATGTAGATGTTCGAAGATCCACATTGCTGCAGTCCAATTTACCCTCCCTCCTTCCCCTCTGTAGTAGGAGGTGGTTGTGTGGGTTGGGTTGTACTTCTTGTGTATATTGTATATATATTGTACATATAGTTAGTGCAAGGGTGGTTGGTTGTTTGTTTGCTGTCTTTTGGTTTTGACCTTTATTTTTAAGGTCTTCTGACATCTGGGGCAAGAAAAGACTGAGGATATGACGCCGGTCATGCGCATTTGTACCCTGACGTCCTGACGTCAGTTAAATGCGCCATGACCGACGTCAGCCTTATACTTTGATATTCGGGCCGACCGTGGACAGCGGACTACCCCAAGTGTCAGGACTGCAGCAATGTGGATCTTCGAACATCTACATTTATGGTAGGTACAAAACTGTACTTTCCGTAAGTCTCAGCAATCCCATCCTGCTGCAGACCACTCGTCCTCCAGGGGCAGAGGAGGACAAGGTGGACGCCGGCCGAGAGGCAGAGGGGGGCCGCGTAATTTCGGGTCTAGAGAACCTTTGTCAGACAGACCCGCGCAACAGCCCTGAGGGCTTGCCCGACTGTCCCTCTCTGGAGGCATTCGGGGGGGGGGGGGTGATTGTCGGAGCACCTGTCAAACTGGGAGTCCCTTACAACAGATGGATGGGTGCTCCGGATCATATCCAGAGGTTACTCGATTCCATTCATAAACCTTCCCCCCAAATCCAAACGCCTCCCCGATGTCCCACCCGATCAGAGGGAGGCAGCGGCTTTGGAAATTTCAAAGCTGCTAAGAAAAAGAGCCATCCAGCCCGTCCCCCCAGACCAGTCCGGATTGGGTTATTACTCCAGGTTCTTTTTGGTGCCAAAGAAAACGGGGGACCTCAGACCCATCTTAGTCCTTTCCACCCTGAACCTGTTCATACCCAAAGAAAAGTTCCGGATGGTCACTCTCCAATCTATTCTCCCCCTGCTGCGGGAGAATGACTGGATGTGCTCGCTAGACCTCAAGGATGCATATTACCACATATTAATGGACAAACGATCCAGGAGGTTTCTCCGCTTCCGGCTTGGAGCCAGTCATTATCAATTCAGGGTTCTTCCATTCGGCCTCACCTCAGCCCCCAGAGTGTTCACCAAGGTCATGGCAGTGGTTGCAGCCCACCTGAGACTCCAGGGCATTCAGGTCTTCCCTTACCTAGATGACTGGCTCCTCACCGCGACCAACAAGCATCAGCTCTGTGTGGCGAGAGATTATGCTCTGTCTCTGGCCCACAACCTAGGCATCTCAGTAAACGTGCAGAAATCCTGCCTGTGCCCCACTCAAGCCCTAGAATTCATAGGGGCCAGGTTAGAGACACAAATCTCCAAAGTTGTTCTAACGTCAGTCAGGCTGAACAGCTTGTCATTCCAAGTGTTAGCCCTTCTTCGGAGCCCTGCTCCTCCAGCGGAATTAGTCCTGAGGGCACTGGGGTCTATGTCAGCAGCGATCGGTCTCTCTCTTCATGCTAGTCTACGAATGCGCATTTTACAATGGACCCTTCAAGTCCAGTGATCCCTGTCGATCCACCCATTATGCATGCCAATTCCCCTGAGCAGGGTGTGCAGGGACTCCCTTCTGTGGTGGTTACAGGCGCAGGAACTCAGAGAAGGGAGACCTTTTGTAATTCCTCCGGCCAAAGCCACGTTGACCACGGACTCTTCTTGCCTCGGGTGGGGGGGGGGGCATTGTTCAGGCAGATCCGTTCAAGGCACGTGGACTCCCCTAGAGACCGCATTACATATCAACGTCCTAGAGATGAGGGCGGTGCTTTTAGCATTGCAAGCTCTCCACGACCTTCTTCCCATAGGGACTATTGCAATCCAGACGGACAACATGTCAGTAGTCTGGTATATAAACAAACAAGGAAGGAGCAGATCTTATCCCCTGTGTCGAGAAGCCATGAGAGTGTGGGAATGGGCGATTTCCACCAACCGCTTTCTGATAGCAACGCACATTCCGGGGCGGTCCAACATATTAGCGGACAAGCTAAGTCGAGTGTTCCTCACTCCATACGAGTGGTCTCTGAATCCATCTGTTGCGAAGCAGATCTTCCACAAATGGGGTCAGCCTCGCTGCGACCTTTTCGCTTCTCCTTTAAACACAAAATACAGCGAGTACTTCGCGATAGTTCCCCCCAGAGACGCTCTAGTCCATGCTTGGCCTCCCGGACTTCTTTATGCTTATCCCCCCTCCCACTTATGATGAAATTCATCCAGAAAGCCTGTCTGTCGGGGAGCAGAGTTATCCTCATAGCCCCATTCTGGCCTCGACAGATTTGGTTCCCCTTTCTGCGGTCTCACTGTGTGGCTCCCCCATGGATTCTGGATCCCGGATCCCAGTCCAGACCTAATCTCGCACCCAGCGAGATGCCATACCCCAGACCTGGTCAATCTCAAACTTGCTGCTTGGTTGATCCAGTTCCATTAATGGCTAGGACTCCCGGTATCTCATCCCCCGTTAAGGCCATTCTGGTGACGGCTCATAAATCATCTACCAGGAAACTTTACTACAGTAAATGGAAACATTTTTCCATCTGGGCCAAAGATAAAGAATTGGACCCTTTTACTGTCCCTATTCCGACTATTCTGGACTTCCTTTCTCTGCTTTTTAGACAGGGAGCAAGTGCCTCCACAGTCAAAGTGCAGTTGGCGGCCATCTCCCATTTTCATGTGGGGGATGGCATAGGTTCCTTAGCATCTACTAAGTTGTGCAAAACCTTCTTAAGAGGCGTTTTTCTTTTGAAACCACCTGTCAAGACTGTGGTGCCCCCTTGGGATCTCACTCTGGTCTTGCAAACCTTAACGAGACCACCTTTTGAGCCGGCGGCCTCGGTTCCGTTAAAGTTCTTGTCTTGGAAAACTGCTTTCTTAGTGGCTATTACTTCGGCCAAGAGAGTTTCAGAACTACAAGCTCTGTGTATTAAACCTCCGTACCTTATTTTTCACAAAAAGGACTAACCCGTCTTTCTTGCCTAAGGTGGCTACAGAATCAAACATTAATCAATCAATAAATCTTCCTGTATTTTTCCCAAATTTTCACAACAAAGGAGAATATACGTTGCACAAATTGGATGTACACAGACAACTGCGTTTTTACTTGCACAGGACTAAAGAGTTTCGCAAGTCGGACCAGTTGTTTGTTTCTTATGCAAAATCAGCCATGGGCAAGGCAATTACTAAGGTGACTGTAGCAAATTGGATCTGTCAGTGCATTATGCTTGGATACACCTCATCTGGGAAGCCAGCTCCAGTTGGCATCCGTGCTCATTCCACAAGATCTGTAGCTACCTCAACAGCTTTTTGGTCTAGGGTTCCAGTAGATGATATTTGTTCAGCAGCTTACCTGGTCCTCATCTCATACCTTCATTTCTCATTACAAACTGGATATCATTTCCAGAGGTAGGGCTTCTTTTGGCTCAGCGGTGCTTCGGAATATCCTTCCGTAAGGACCACCCAGGTTCTATAGGTTAGCTGGGGACTCTGTCCCACAGGTTGCAGATCAAATGAAGTAACTACTTCAGATATAGAAGTTATGTACTCACCATAACGTTCCATCTGAGTAGATACTTAATTTGTCTGCAACCGACCCCCCCTGCCATCCCCCGAACCTCGGGAAAATTCTCTGATCATTTGGAGTTGGTTTCTGTCTCGAGTTGGTGAGGCAAAAAAAAACGATCTGAGGTAATGTGGTTGGTACTAGGGGATTATGGGTAGTGGGGAGGAGCTAGGAGCTCGGATCTTGGAGCTTGGAAAGCTGCCGGATCGGATCCGAGGTCGGATCCAACACCCACAGGTTGCAGGCAAATGAAGTATCTACTCAGATGGAACGTTATGGTGAGTACATAACTTCTATTTTAAGACGAAATGGCAAGGGGGATAATGGGGTTCCAAAAAGAATTTTGGAACATCCCAAAACCAAAGACAGTCCTACAAGTGAGCATGATTATTTAAGGAACCTTGTTCCATCCTCCTCCCTGGCAGACTCATTTCCCTTCTAAAAAGTCTGAATCTCCAGTTTTGTCTCTGGCAACAGACAGGTAGTTTCAGACAGATGGGTTCTGAAAATCATTAATCATGGTTACAGAAGGCAGTGGGAGGAAATTCCTTCTTTTTGGGGGGGGGGGGGTAATCCTAAATCCACCAGACCAGATTCTTACTTCCAGTTATCCTTCATCACATCCTAACCCAGAGAGTGACAAACCACGTCTTCCTGTCCAGATAGGGAAATGGTTTTATTTGTGGATATTTTTAGTGCTAAAGTAAAAAAAAAAAATACTTGGAGACCGGTTCTGAATCTTTCTTTCATAAAACTGTTATAAATGCCCATCTCAATGTGTAATTTCCCATCCTATTATGTCTTGTTCCTAATTCAAGTTTCCAGGTAACTTTAGATTTAGAACATGCTTATTACCACAGCCTTATTCAGCCAGACTTAAAACTTTTCTTAAGGTTTTGTGTGTTAGTTCTGTGCCTTGCCCTTTGGACCATCCACTGCACCAAGAGTGTTTACCAATTCTAGCTCATTGCAGACTACAGGGTCTCCACATTTTTCCATATTTAGACAACTTGATTATCTTTGCAGAGCCTAAGATTTTGAAAGATCTCTTAAGCTGGGATTCAAAGAGAATATTCAGAAGTCTATTGACTCCTTCACACAGGATTGTGTTCGAGGGTGGCAGCTTGACACTTCAGTTCAAAGAGCTTTTTTCCCCCACAAGGAAAAAATCTGTTAATATCTAGATCTATTTCTAAGATTTTTCCACTCATACTTTCTGCCTTTTGTAACCATGATTACTGTAAGGAAATACCATAGGATTTTGGGTCTCGTGGCATATATGATTCTCATGATACCCCTGGCAAGACTCCACATGAGAACGATAAGTGGTATCTAAAATCTCTTTAGTCCCATCACAAACATCCTTTGTCTTTTCAAATCCTATTGCTAGGGTTTGTCATAAAAGAAATCACTTGGTGGAGACAGCATATATCCAGGTCTCTGCAGTCAGTCACCTTAGACGACTCAGATTTTGCTTGGATAGCAGTTTCGGTAGAGAGAAAAGTGCAAAATGTCTGGAACATCAAGAACAGATGTAAATGCATACATTATAAAAGATGCTTGCCATGATTAAGGCACTCCAACTCTCTGAATCATCTCTGGTACCCGGAATGTCTTCAAGTTGTTATAGACAGTAACACAGTCACAGTACATCAGTGAGCAAGTTGTACCCCCTTTGCAGGCTAGCCATGTTAATTTGCGATGTAGCTTCACAGCACAGTCTCACTCTAGTCATCCTACAGTCTGTCAGAGCAAAACTGGCAGACAAGCTGAGCAGGACAGAGGTGGTCCCTCGCAAATGTAAACTAATCCATCTGTGACGAGTTCCTCAAGTAGACCTTCTTGCCTCCTCTCTGAACAGTCAGCTGGCAAGATTCTGCTCTGGGACCGCATGCAAGAAGGCCTGGAAGACAGAAGATGCCTTTTTATTACCATAGACAGGAATGTGCCTGTATGCTTTTTGCACCCTTTCCATTGACTTCCAGGGTACTTAGAATTAAATCCAAAATCCAAACACACCAGTTGCGAATGTTGTGGATCCACAAAAAGCAAATCTAGGGTTATCTCACGGCAAATTTATTAAAAACAAAGATTAAGCGCTTTCATCAACATCACGCGTTGACTTCATCAGAATACCTAAAGCCTGTGATAAGCCCCTATATACAAATCTAAAAGTTGGTGCCAAAAATGAGCCACTGCAAAGTATCAAGTTATTTAAAGGTACATAGTATCAGTAATAACATTTGTTGATACAACTCATTAAAAATGAATGTATGAATAATTAAACAACCAAATATACATTTCAACAACGAGAAATCAGAACAGGCTTAATGGGGATACTGTTGTTTAATCTGGGGGGGGGGGGTGAGGGTTGTGGCATCCAATAACAACTGCCACTTTACCTCTTTCTCCCCCAGCACACTTTTGATGTTCCCTCCCCTCGGATTGTCAAAAACCTGTTCCAGAATAGCAAACAAAAACATGATCATTCCCTTTTTGCTCTGTGTCTGTATAAAGCATTGTTTAAATCCTTTTTTCTGATATTGTATTGATGGTCATATATTCTGTTCTTAAAAAGTCTGTCTTTCCAATATAATATTCTGAGCAAAGCATACACTTTGCCAGGTAGACCAAGTGTCCGGTGTTGCAGTTTCCTTTTTCTAAATCTAACTTCCGTTCTATTAACATTATCCAAAATAATGCTTTCCTTCTGTAAAATATGACAGTAATTACAGCTTCCACATTTTTGTGTGTGGCCTGCCTTCTTTCTCCTTGTACCATTTCCACTACTCATTTCCAATGTACTTTTAATATTTTTGTCCATCTTAAAGACAAAAGTGGGATTGTCATCTAACAAATGACAAATATCCTCATCAGATTTCAGAATGTTCCAACTATTACTTATTAAATGTTTAACCTTCTCTGCATGGGGACCATATTTAATGATACATGCCCTATTATATTGTTGAGTATTGGCTTCATCGGCACTAGAAGCTGAGGCCTGAACAGGAACTCTTTCTCCTAATAAAGGTTTATATTTCTTTTTCCACTCTGTCACTACATAATTGGCCACATCTCTAATTAAAACTTCTGGGTACCCTCTCTCCAGAAATAAAGAACTTATGTATTCTATTTCCTGAATCATGTCTTCATAGCAAGATGTCATCCTTGCTGCTCTTATACATTGTCCTTTAAAGATGTTCCTGAACATTTTCCTCGGATGGTTACTCTCATATTCTAAGTAGTTATTACTAAAAGTAGGCTTCCTAAAATTTCTAGATTTAAAACTGCAGATATCTTAATAACGAGAGTATCCAGATTTGCTATTCTTTTTCCTTCCACCTGATGTGCAAACTTCAAAAAAGTACTAGTGCTGTTTTTATAACTCATAAGAGTTTATACTTTCGCAAGGGCCATCCCATAATATAAAAATATCATCCAGAAAACGAAAATACAATCTCACATACTGGAAATGTGAGTTGTTAAATTGTTGTCTTCCCAATCCATCATAACTAAATTTGCATAAATGGGGGCGCAGGCTGCTCCATAGCCACACCCCTAGTCTGCCTATAATGTTCTCCTTCATAAAAGATATAATTATTGTCTAATATGATGGCCATACATTTTGAAATGAGATTGAGTCTATCATTACTCCATTTGGTATATTTATGCATACTGTTGTAAAAGCTTTCTAAACCTTCCTATTTGGGAATGCTAGAAAAAAGATCAACCACATCAATTGTTATAAACATCAGGTCTTCCTTCCATACTTTAGACAGTCGTCTCAGAAAGTCCCAGGAATCTTTCAGAACATAATTGACATTGTTATAAATGTGTTTAAGCCAAATGTCAATAGCTTTCCCATGTAATATGTTTTAGCCTGACTACCCGATATAATCGGTCTAAAAGGTGGGTTGTTGATGTCCTTATGTATTTTAGGTATCCCTGTGATTGTAGCCTGCTTTGGGAAATCTACTTTCATATATCCATACTCTTCCATAGTTATTCTACCATCAAGTAAATATTCCTCAAGGAGTAAATCTATTCTTCTATAAACAATATGAATTTAGTTTAACGATATGCTCTCATAGTTACCCGTTTCTTGTAATATTTCGTACATTTCTCTGGTGACCACTTTTTCATAAGTGGTTACACTGGGGTGGGGGGTGGGGTACAAAAGTACTTTTTTAACTAACTTGTTCTTGTTAGTTAACATCGTGTTACCTTTAAAAAATATTGTTAAATTAAGTTTCCTAAGAAATAATTTTAATTCAATTAAGGTGTCCACTACATCAAAGTAAGGAGTTGGAATAAATTTCATGCCTCTGGAAAAAAGTTTAATATGTTCATATTCAATGGGCATCGAAGTGTAGTTGTAAACACTAAAGTTTACCTATACTACAAATCTTTCCTTTTACAATAATGGCTTCATTGACCCCATTGTGTGTCACACATTTACTGTCAGTAGGAGTCACAATATCATTTTTTAAAACCTGTTCTTTCTTTCCCCTCTGTCCCAATGTTGATTCTCTCTCCAATAATTCCTTTGGTATTGGTTTGGGCCCCTGTGAAAATTCGAATCATCATCTGGTCTGTAAAAATATTGATTGTCCAAATTTTGACCTGTTTGCTTGTTAGCATATTTTGTTTGTGTCGTTCGACTTTTCCTGGTTAGGGGTCGCCACAGTGCAATTCAGGTCTGCTAATGATTGGCAGTTGATTTTTACATACCGGCTTACCAGGCCTGACGCACAACCTTCAACTAAGGTACGCCCATTCACGCATGTCTCCATGCAGAAGATGCTCTAGTTGAGAATCAAACCGGACAGCGTCTTACTGTGAGGCGACAACGCTACCGCAGCACCATGTGTATACCATGTTATTTTTAAAATGTTCCAAATCCCGGGAGAGTTTTTTACTTTTCCTATCTAAAATTTTGTCAGCCTTAATCTCTACTTTTTTTAATTGTTTATTATGTAACGTTTTCCATTGAGGAAATAATAAATCATTCCTAACCGAGCTGTTGAGTTCTTCCATTTCTACTAATAGCCGACACAATGTTTCATCATTAAACTTAATGACTAACTTCATAAAATCAAAACCAAATCTGTTAAATAATCCTTCACAATCTTTGATAACATTTTCAGTTAGAGTAATACCCATCGGTACTTGAAAAAAACGTAGACCGACTGGTATGACATTGTTCTCCAAACATTTTTTTAAATACACGTTATGTAGTTGCAGGCCTTTAACTTGTTTTAATTTTTTACTTAAGTAAATTAACTCTCTCAGAGTTGGCGTGTTTTGATCATTATCAACCCTTTTACTGTTCACATGAGTTTGTTTAATATCTAAATCAAACACAAAATTAGTGTTTAAAAGTTCAACAAAATTATTGTCCTCTTTAGGCGCATCAGTAGTAAGTGGCTTAGCCCCAAAATTGTTGTTTGCACTACCTCTGCTGCTAGCGGCCGTGGAATATGTTCGCAAATTTCCAGGATTCTTTGGTTTAGCACCTCTTAGTAGATACTCCTCCTCCGAATTGTCATAAAGAGAAAAATCCAAAATAATTTCTTTTTCAGAACCTTTGCTGGTGTTAATAAATTTGGCAATCCCATGAGAGTCAGGAGCATTTCCCGGTATATCTGTGTAGCGTGGCTCACCCTGACCATTGGGTAAGTTGGCAGTGATGTCACTTCCACTCACATGATGAGGTTCACAAGGCACTACCTCCTCGCCATTCGAGCCTCGTTGTGAAAAAAGATCAATTAATCTGGTAACCTCACTTCTGAGGATAGCAACTTCTGATTGAAGTTTCAGCATGTCCTCACGTTTAACAGGCGAGGCAATAGGTGGAAAGTCATGCATAGAATCCATGACCCTCTCGACAAATAAATCAAGTGTGAAAGTGTGTGAGGTAACAACTAAGAAATAAATCCAAAATCCAAACACACCAGTTGCGAATGTCGTGGATCCACAAAAAATAAATCTAGGGATGTTATGTGATCCTATCTCGCCTACATTCTGACTGATGGGTTCGGAGCCGATCCCTCGGCTCCGACTCGGCACGCTTATGCCAAAGAGCGAAGTCCCTTATTGGCTGAGCTTACTATATCCCAGGATGCACCACTACCAGTCCCCCAGATCTCATTTGCCGCTAACAAGTGAAGACGTGGTCTCGAGCTGGCTGAGCTAAGTAGTGATTAATTTCACTAGTTTTTCTGTCAGGAATTTCTATTTTTCTTCAACAAAAGCTGTTTTAACAGCTGTTCTTGTGTTTCGAGTGAGTTTGGTGAAATTTACTTAGTAAATTCTTGTGTTGTGAGTGTTGACTAGGAGTACCTCTTGTGTGTAAAGGCCTTTCCCGGTCTTTTTGATTGTAGGTGACTTCTGTTTTGTTAGGGATCTCGGATCCTTTATACTGTGGATAGTTTCTCTTTCTTATAAAGAAGGTCAAAGAAGAGATAATTTCTTTCTTTCTAATTACAGTTTTGTACTGTGTTTTGGGCTTTAATTCACCGGAATGTCTCAGGTACCTAGGCCTTCAGGCTTTAAAAAGTGCACCAAGTGCAACTTTAAAATGTCGATCACAGATGACCACTCTCTCTGTGTTTATTGTTTGGGTGCAAAGCATTTGCAGGAGTCCTGCAGCGTGTCACGCTTTTCCTCGAGGGTCCTCCAAGAGAGGAAAAATAAGCTCATATTAAAAGGTCTTGTAAAACCCTCCTTTGAAGAAGCTTTAGCATCCTCTCCTTCTCCGCTAAAGAAAGGCGTCGGCTCCGACCAGTCCGTCGGATCCGACCGCCAAAAGACATAGGCAGGTTTCTCCTTCGCTCCAAGGACTTGAGCCGAGGCGGAACGGTCTGCCTCAATGCCACCAGTCTCGACTCCTCTGGCTTCGAGCCGATGGCTGGGGCATCGAGAGGCGGGTCACCTTCGTCGGCTCCACTGATCTCGGAGCCGACAAAGGTTGTCCGCTCAGACACTTCCTCCTCGGCGCCGAAGTCCACCTCGGCACCGATGGAAACTAGTGTGGGTATTCCTTCGGCGCCGATAGTCATCGAGTCGCCTCGGAGCCGGTCCCCTAGCCCCTTGGGGCCGTTGGAGAGGCCATCTCGAACCCATTCAGTATCCTCTAGGTCATCGAGGATGTCGGATTCGGACATAGACAGGGTGCTCCAAAGACTGTTCCAGTCCCCAGTCTTTCAAAAATTTGTTTCGGCTCTGACCCAGTTGGCTTCGGAGCCGATGGCCCATGCCCATGTCATTGCCATTCCTCCTCCGACCGCTTCGGCTCCATCGGAGCAGGTGCTGTTGGAGCCGGTGGAGGTCTTAGGGTCGGCTCTGACCCTTACTCCAACCCCGGCCTTCGGGTCCGAGTTTGGTACACGGACTTCTTCGGCTGGACCTGGGGGTGATGTTTCGGGACCTATGTTGTCGGTTCCGAGCCTCCCTCTCGGTGCTTCGGCTGCGGGACTTCCGTCTGCTATCATGGCTCCGGGGACCGGACACTCCCAGGATTCTGGGGGTCCGGCTTTCAGAGCTATGAGGAGTGCCTTGGCCAAGTCTTCTTCGGCCATCTCTCCGGCTTTACCGGCACCTTCCCTGGGCGTGGAGACTGGGTCTTTGGCAGTTCCCCTGTCCTTAGGCAGCGGAGCCCCTGGGCCTGAGGTTACCCCCATTGGGGGATGTTCTTCATTCCACATTGCTGCAGTCCTAACTATTGGGTAGTCCGCTGTCCAGTCGGCCCGAATACCAAAGTATATGGCTGACGTCGGTCAGGGCGCATTAGACTGACGTCAGTACGTCAGGGTACTAATGCGCATGACCGACGTCATATCCTCAGTCTTTTTTGCCGCATGGTCCGATGCAGAAGCAGTTTTGCGAGTGCAGGTTGGCGTTCTGAAATTTTCTGAAGTCGGAGTTTCAGACCGAATCAAAGTTGGCTAAGTACCCGTTGGGAACATTTTGGTTTTTCTTGCCTCAGTATTTAACCGGATGTCAGAAAAAGTGAATAACTGTATTTCTTGTGGGAAACAGATACCTCATAGGGATTACCATACCTTGTGTATACCTTGTTTAGGGCCTGAGCACGACGTTGTTGGATGCCGCTCTTGTGCTAGATTTAGCAAACGCACTATTAAGAGAAGGTTAGACTGTGCCAGGTTAGTGTTTGGGAAGCGTTGTAATTATAAAATGCCGTCGGATGCTCCGACGCCCGCTTCGTCCAAAAGACGCAAGGACAAAACAGCGAAGCCTAGGGTTGATGAACCGGCAGTCCCGGACGTCGGTTCTTTAGAAGGCTCAGTGGAGCCAGAGGTTTTGCCAGGAGTTTCTTTGGAGTCTCAGGCAGAGACTTTACTGTTGCAGGATGTGCCTTCTCAGGAGGTAGGCCAGGCTGAGGGGGCTTCTCAGGTAACTGTTCTTCCCCCTCTTCCCAAGGTAGTTAGAGCCTCTCCTTCTGTTTCCAAAACTTCTTTGAGAGGTAGGCCAAGTTTAGCTTCAGTGGGGGCTTCTCCTAGCACTTCAGGTTCTGTGCCTAAGAAACATATGCTTAAAATGGCAGAAGATTTGATTACTCTGATTAGAGGTTCTATGCCCCTCCTGATAAGAGGCCTAGGGTGGAACCTGAGTTTGAGAGTTTTGAACAGTGTTCAGAGGCTTCTGAGTCTTCTGCGGAAGACTTGCAGGAGTATCCTCCTTATTCTGATTCTGATGTGGATGATTCCACTCCTACAGCTTCTCCTCCTGAGGATTTCTCATTTTCAGAGACTCTGCATTCCATGAGGGAGCACTTTAAATGGGAAGGCCAAGATTACTCTGATTCCAGGAAAAGGCTTAGGGAATTCTTGTTTTTACCCCAGCATAGGCCCTTAGCTATACCTCCTGTGTTGAATGTGGTGGAAGATGTTTTTGCAGAGGCTTCCCTGAACCCTGATTCTTTGCCTCCTGCTCCTGTTAAACCTGATAGGTACTATAGGGTGCCTGAAGCTCATAAGTATCTTTTTAAGAGTCCTAGGGCAGACCCGGAAACTGTTTCTCAAGGACCTAAGGGTGTTAAGGCCTCTGTTGTTAAAAACCCTGTTCCCACTGATAAAGAGGCAAGGGCTTTGGATAGATGGGGAAAGAAAGTGTATACTTCTTCCACTTTAGCCATGAGGGCGTTGAATTGTCAGTTTCACATGCTAAAATATCAAAATTATCTCCTTTCACAATTGAAATCTAAGGTGGATGCTTTGGCGGAAGGTATTGAGTGTAAAGAATTGCTGGATTTAGTTCATGTGTCTGAACAAGTGGGTAAGCATTCTTTGCAATGTGGTTTTGATGCTGTACAGGCCTCCTCGAGGGTGGCTGCCACTAGTTCTGTTCTTCAGGCATGCCTGGTTGAGGGATCAGAATTTAGCTGAGCATGTTAAGACAAGGATTTTGGATGCTCCTTTACAGTCTGATGTGTTGTTTGGTTCGCCTGTGGAAGCAGTTTTAAAGAAAATGGAGGACAAAGCTAAGTCTATGCAAACTGTTAAAGATTTTTGCAGGTGCAGCCACCAAGTTTAGTAGAAATTGGCCTACTAAGGGATGGACATATCCTGCTTATGATTCCCAGTCTAGGGGTAGGTCTAGACGTGGTAGGGGCAGAGCTCAAGGTTCTTTTAGGCCTAGAACAGGGAGTTCACCTGCTCAGACTTCTGGTGAGGGCAGGGGTCAGTCCTTTCGTAAACAGACCCAATGACCTGCCTTTTCAGCTGCCAGTAGATTCTCGTCTGGCAGCTCCTTTGGGAGGAAGACTGTCTCTTTTCAAAGAAAATTGGGATTTAATTACTCAAGACAGATGGGTGTTGGATATCATTCACCACGGTTACAGGTTTTATTTCCACACATTGCCCCCTTTCAAAGGCATGCCAGACGTTCCTCCTCCACAAAGGAAAGAGGCTCACAAGCAAATTTCTCTGTTACTCCAAATAGGGGCCATTCAGCCAGTCCCTGTATCAGAAAGGGGCCTAGGATTTTATTCTCGTCTGTTCCTAGTACCAAAGAAGGGGAACACGTGGAGACCAATTTTGGATTTATCTATCCTCAACACTTATCTGGACATTCCCAAGTTCAAGATGTTGACGTTACAACAGCTTTTACCTCTGCTGGGCAAAGATCACTGGATGGTAACTTTAGATCTCAAGGAAGCTTACCTTCATGTGCCTATAAGACTAAGTTGCAGGAAGTATCTGCGTTTCGAGCTGGAAATTCTCATTATCAGTTCTCTGCATTGCCCTTTGGCTTATCTACTGCCCAGAGTATTCACAAAGGTTCTGGCTCCAGTGATAGCTTACTTCAGGCTAAAAGGAATTCAAATCTATCCTTACTTGGACGACTGCCTGATTCTGGCTCAAGAAAAGGAAGACCTTCTACAGCATCTGGAATATGTTATAGCAGTGCTAAGATGCCTAGGGTATTCTGTGAACGAAATAAAGTCCAGTCTAGTACCCTCTCAAGACATGTGCTTTCTGGGTGTGAGACTGAATACAGCAGCCCAGATGGCCTTTTAACCCCGGACAAACAAAAGAGTCTATCACTTTACTTCCATCAACTATCTCATCAGTCCGTGCTGACTGCAAGGTCAGTCCTTCAAGCATTAGGGTTCATGGCATCTTGTATTCTGGTGCTTCCCAATGCCAAACTGCATATGAGGAAGCTGCAATGGTATCTCAAAAATGTATGGACACAGCACTGCCAGGAGTAGGACACTGACATTCAAATAAGACCTTGCCTGCAGAAGAATTTTTGTGGTGGGCTCAGGAATGTCACCTAAACAAGGGACTCTCTGTGACCCGGCCAGAGGCGAGTCAGATTTTAACGACAGATGCCTCGGACATTGCTTGCGGAGCTCATCTAAATGGAAAGTGGATACAAGACAAGTGGCCTGCCAGACTACAGCATCTACATATCAACATGAAGGAGATGTTAGCAGTCCAGTTTGCTTTAATGGCTTTCAAGGAGTTACTTCTTCCAGGGCAGGTGTTGATTCTAACAGACAACACAACTGTCATGTGGTACATCAACAAACAAGGGGGAACACATTCTTATCCTCTATGCAGGCAAGCAATGATTTTATGGGAGACTGCGCTCAGCTTGCAACTAACTCTTCAGGCAAGGTTTCTGCCGGAGCACAGAACTCCTTAGCAGATGTGTTAAGCAGACAAATCATGGATCCCCACGAGTGGAAACTGGATCTTCATGTATTTCAGACATTGACAGTGTCATGGGGTACTCCAGACATAGATCTGTTCGCTTCTCCACTAAACCACCAGCTGCCAAAGTTTTGCACAAAGGGGTTTCATCACACAGCTTGGAAAGTGGATGCTCTTTCTTTCAGTTGGAAAAATCTTCATGTGTATGCCTTTCCACCTCTGCCTCTTCTTCCAAAGGTGCTCTTAAAGGTCAGACAAGACAAGCCAAGGATGATTTTAATAGCTCCAGATTGGCCTCGGCAACACTGGTACCCACTACTAAGGAGTCTGGTAAGGAAGCCTCCATGGCCTTTACCTTTGATTCCACACCTGTTATCTCAGAAGGACGGTCATCTGCTCAATGTCAAGCTTCACTCTCTTCATCTAACAGCCTGGCATATTCTGTGTTGAAACACAGCAGGTCTCAACTTCCTCAACAAGTTTTAAATGTGATTATGGAAGCTAGAAGACCTAGTACAAGGAAAGTGTACGCAGAAAAATGGAAGAGATTTTTATTTTGGAGTACAGCAAAGAATTTGGAGATTTCTGAGCCTAATTTGAGTGTGGCTCTTCAATATCTTACTGAGTTATTGGACAAAGGTTTGTCCTTCTCTTCCATTAAGATTCATGCTGCAGCAATTTCAGCTCACTATGATTGTGACCCACCATTGTTTTCGCATCCTTTGTTCAAGCAGTTTCTTAGAGGGGCAAAGAATATAAGACCCCCACGTGAGCTCCTACTCCTGCTTGGGATCTCAATTTTGTGTTGGAAAAACTTACTCTACAACCTTTTGAGCCTCGGCTACTGCTGAATTGAAATACTTGTCATGGAAGACTGCTTTTCTGTTGGCTATTACTTCTGCAAGAAGGGTGTCTGAGTTGCAGGCCCTTATGGCAGTAGAGCCCTTTTGATTTTCCATAAGGATAGGGTATCATTACGCACTAATCCTTCCTTTATGCCTAAAGTGGTTTCTAGTGTGGCTTTAAACCAAACTATTCATTTGCCTACTTTTATGCAGACCCCCAAAATAAAGGGGAAAAGATTTTGCACACTTTAGATGTACACAGGCAATTGCGTTATTATTTAAGCAGGACTAAGGATTTTAGGCAGTCTCAGCAGTTGTTTGTTTCTTTTGCTTTGAGTTCGCAGGGCAAGCCTGTGTCAAAACAAACTATTTCTAGGTGGATTGGGTTTTGCATTGCATTTTGTTATTCCCATCATGGCAAGGAGATTCCAGCTGGGATTAGGCCTCATTCCACTAGGGCTACTGCCACTTCAACAGCATTCCTAAGGGGTGTGGCAACTAAGGATATTTTGGAGGCAGCTACTTGGAGTTCAGTGCATACTTTCTCTAAGCATTATCACCTTCCTCTCTACTCTAAGTCTAGGGCTGGTTTTGCCACGGCTATTTTGCAAGGCATGTTGTCAGCTCCTGCTTCTTTATGATTTGCCAGCCTCCCTTACCTCTGCTTTGGGATTCTACCCAATAGTTAGGACTGCAGCAATGTGGAATGAAGAACATAGTACAGTTTTGTACCTACCATAAATGTAGATGTTCGAGGATCCACATTGCTGCAGTCCAATTTACCCTCCCTGCTCTCTCTCTGTGTTTAGGGGTGGTTGTGTAGGTGAGGTTATATGCTGATAGTTTTGTATATATTGTACATATTTTTGGTGCAGGTATATTGGGCCTTGTCTTTTTAGGGTCTTCTGACATCTGGGGCAAGAAAAGACTGAGGATATGACGTCGGTCATGCGCATTAGTACCCTGACGTACTGACGTCAGTCTAATGCGCCCTGACCGACGTCAGCCATATACTTTGGTATTCGGGCCGACTGGACAGCGGACTACCCAATAGTTAGGACTGCAGCAATGTGGATCCTCGAACATCTACATTTATGGTAGGTACAAAACTGTACTTTCCCCTCCTCCTGAGGGTTCTTCAGAGTTGTCTTCGGAGGAACCCCCAAGGAAGAGATCGTGCAAGAGGAAGCACGTGGACTCCCCCGAGTCTATTACATCGGACACTGATCTTGATGATGCGGAGGGGTCCCCGAAGTCGTCCTCGGATGATGTCTCATTTGCAGACATCTTAGAGATCCTCAAACAACGAGGCGGCTGGATATCCAAACCCCCCTCTGCTGATGAGTCAGTGCTCCTCAAGGCCTTTGGGGCTCAGCCCTCCGCCTCCTGGGTGTCTCCGCCCTTCGACGAGCTCCTGGATTTAGTTTGTCGGAGGGCGTGGGAACATCCAGATACCGTGGAACCAGTCCCTTCTCGTCCTAACAAATTTTTGTCTGCCCCACCCGAGAAGGAGTTCCTCACTAAAGGCGTGGCTGTAGATGCCATGGTGGTGGCATCTGCTACACAACAGGACGTGGCAGAGGCTTCAACGTCCGTCCATCCTCCTAATAAGGAGTCTAGGAGCATGGACCGGTGCAGAAGCGTACCCTGACTTCAGCGGCCTTTACTTTAAGGTCCCTGAATTATTTGGCACATTTTACCAGGCTTCAGAGGGATCTGGTCAAGGAGCTGTCAGATTCCCTCTCAGGTAACCTACCTGAGCAGCTAGCCCAGTCGGTTAGCTCTCAGTTGGCTATCCTTGCTTCAATTTCTAACTCGTCCATGAGGCTCATTTCGTATGCGGCAAGGGGCGGTAGAGCGGCAGGCACAGGCGTGGCTCTACGGAGACAAGCCTGGCTCCGTTTGTGTCATTTTGCGGAGGCCTTTAAGTCTTCCTTCGCCGACGCTCCCTTTGATGGGTCCTCTTTATTTGGACCTAAGGTTAAAGACACTCTTACCCGCTGTGGGCAGGAAGGAAAAACTTCATCCGCCGTAGGTGCACGTGATTCCACTCCCTTCGTCCTTATCCCAAGGCTAAAGGAGGAGGGAAGATGTGGTTCCGCAAATCACGTAAGTTTTTCCATCAACAGCAGGAAGATTCCCCTTCCAGAGGCAGAGGACGGGGAAATTTTTCTGGGAGATGCCGTCCCAGAGGTGGCAGAGGGCCCCGCAATTCTGGAGACCGCGAGTCCTTTCGTGGCTCTTCAGCCTCCCACACTTCATGAGGGATTGCCCGGCTGTGCTGCTCGAGCCAGTCGGGTGCCGTTTGCCAAGCACCTAAAAGCCTGGGAGTCAATCACTCAGGACAGATGGGTGCTTCGGATTATTGCCGGAGGTTACACCATCCCCTTCACACACTCACCCCCACCGTCCAAAAAAATCCCGGACCCGCCACCCAGTCAAAGGGAAATTGCAGCCGCAGAAGCGTTAAAGCTGCTAGAAAAAGGAGTCATCCAACCGGTCCCCACAGACCAGATCGGATCCGGAAATTACTCAAGGTTCTTTTTAGTGCCAAAAAAGACAGGGGACCTGAGACCAATATTGGATCTCAGCAGACTAAACCAATCCGTCACGAAATCCAAATTCCGAATGGTCACGTTACAATCCATTCTCCCATTATTGGAGAAGGATGTTTGGATGTGCTCCATAGATCTCAAGGACGCCTATTATCACATACTGATACATCGGGCGTCCAGGAAGTATCTGCGCTTCAGCCTGGGAGACAGTCATTTCCAATTTTGTGCTCTGCCCTTTGGTCTCACCACAGCCCCCAGGGTGTTCACCAAATGTTTGGCAGTAGTAACTGCTCACCTGAGGAGTCTTGGATTCCAAGTGTTTCCCTATCTGGACGACTGGCTCCTGACTGCCACCACCAGTCATCTACTAATGGACAACCTCAAAGCCACCATCTCCCTGGGTGCTACCCTGGGAATTACATTCAATTGGTCAAAGTCTGTCTTGCTGCCCTCTCAGCGCATAAGGTTCATAGGAGCAGAGATAGACTCAAAATTGATGCGCGTTTTCTTCCTACCGAAAGGATCCAAACTTTACAAGGCCAGGTTCAAGCCCTGATTTCAAGATCCAAGGCCCCAGCCAGGATGGTCCTACAAGTTTTAGGTTCGATGTCTGCCACGGTTCTTCTAGTTCCTCTGGCAAGATTGCACATGAGGATTCTTCAGTGGCTATTATCGACTCAATGGTCCTTTCAGGATCTTCCCCTCAATCACCCCATTATGATTACAGAAACATGCAAACGGGACCTTCGCTGGTGGCTTCAGACATCCAATCTAAATCAGGGAAGTCCTTTTGTTATTCCCTCTCCAGTGGTCACCCTGACGACAGATGCCTCCCAGACAGGGTGGGGGGGGGGCATTGTCTGGGCAGGTTAGTTCAGGGTTCCTGGCTTCCAGACGAAACTTTTCTCCACATCAATGTATTGGAGATGAGGGCGGTACTTCTGTCCCTACAGGCCTTACACAAGTTTCTCCCTCAGGGCATTATCACCATCCACACAGACAACATGTCGGTGGTCTGGTATCTAAACAAACAAGGAGGGACCAGATCTTACCCCCTTTGCAGAGAGGCCATGAGGGTGTGGGAATGGGCTGTAGCTACCAGCCGTTTCTTAGTAGCGACCCACATTCCGGGGAAATCAAATGTATTGGCAGACAGATTAAGCAGGACAATTCTCTCTCCTCACGAGTGGTCCCTAAACGAAACAGTAGCAGCTCAGGTTTTCAGGAGATGGGGGACGCCGTGCTGCGACCTGTTTGCAACACCACAAAATACAAAGTGCAGAGGTTCTTCTCCTTGACTCCACATCAGGGGGAAGCAGCTATGGATGCTCTAGCACAACCTTGGCCAACAGGGCTACTTTATGCTTTTCCTCCGATTCCACTTCTCTCCAAAGTCATTCAGAAAGCTTCACAATTGGGGTCCACAATGATACTAATTGCTCCGCACTGGCCTCGTCAGGTATGGTTTCCCTACCTGAAGAAACATGCGGTGGACGATCCTTGGACTTTAGATCTAACTCCGGATCTGCTAATTCATCAGTCGGGACGACAACATCAGTCCCTTCACACCTTGAAGTTGACAGCTTGGCTCCTCCACTTCCGACTTTAGTCAGAAATCACACATTAGACCCGGAAGTTATTCACATTTTATCTTCGGCCCACAAACCCACCACTAAGAAATTGTACCTCAGTAAGTGGAAGAGGTTTGCTATCTGGGCTCAACTCAGGGGCTTAGACCCTATCACTGCTCCAATCCCAGAGGTTTTGAAATTCTTAACATCCCTGTTTAATCAAGGATCTTCTGTCTCTACTATTAAAGTCCAACTAGCGGCTATCTCTAAATTTCACGAGTCCATGGATCCTCCATTGATGAGCAGCAGATTATGCAAAACTTTCATTAAAGGTGCGGGGCTGTTAAGACCCCCAGTTTTCATCCTGCGCCTCCGTGGGATCTTGATTTGGTGCTTCGTGCATTAACATCTTCCCCTTTCGAACCGGCTGCTACATGTGAGTTAAAATATCTGTCTTGGAAAACTGCCTTCTTAGTTGCAATTACCTCTGCAAGAAGAGTTTCAGAGCTTCAAGCCCTATCTATCAAACCACCGTACTTGATTTTTCACAAGGATAGAGTATCACTTAGGCCTAATCCATCTTTTGTCCCAAAGGTCTGTTCTAATCTCTGTCTTCAACAATCTCTAGAGCTACCAGTTTTCTTTCCAAAATTCTCCAATGAAGCAGAATACACTCTCCATAAATTGGATGTTCACAGGCAATTGCGCTTCTATTTAGACAGGACTCTGCAAATTCGTAAATCAGACCAGTTGTTTGTGTCCTTCTCAGACAATAAATTGGGTAAAATCATCACAAAAGCTACTATCTCCAAATGGATTAGAGATTGTGTAACTCAGGCTTATTCCTCTTCGAATAAGCAACTTACAACATCTATCAAAGCTCACTCTACCAGAGCTATGGCGACTTCTATAGCTTTTCATTCCAAGCTCGCTATTTCTGAGATTTGTGCTGCGGCTACTTGGTCCAATCCGCACACTTTCATTTCCCACTATAAATTGGATGTGGCATCTAAAGGGCGAGCATCATTTGGTTCCACGGTACTCAGGAGTGTTTTCCAGTGAGCCACCCAGGATTCAGGTGCTAGGACGCTGTCCCATCAGTCAGAATGTAGGCGAGATAGGATCACATAACATCTTTTAGTTATGTACTCACCATAACTTCAGATGTTTGGGATCCATCTCACTTCATTCTAATACCCACCCTCCTTCCCCTGCCTTGGAGATCAGAAGAGATTGAACGGTTTTGAGTTCTACTGTTTTTATCTTGTTTCATCTGACGATGTTATATAATCAGTGCGTGCATGTGTGCATGTATGCGGACAAACTAGATCTGGGGGACTGGTAGTGGTGCATCCTGGGATATAGTAAGCTCAGCCAATAAGAGACTTCGCTCTTTGGCATAAGCGTGCCGAGTCGGAGCCGAGGGATCGGCTCCGAACCCATCAGTCAGAATGTAGGCGAGATGGATCCCAAACATCTGAAGTTATGGTGAGTACATAACTAAAAGTTATCTCACGGCAAATTTATTAAAAACAAATATTAAGCGCTTTCATCAACATCACATGTTGACTTCATCAGAATACCTAAAGCCTGTGATAAGCCCCTATATATAAATCTAAAACATGCTATGCATTATACTTTTTAGAATCATGTTTTCACAGTGAAGGACTGAATATTTTTACTTAATGAAGGATGTTTCTTTAAGATGATTGTGGCTTAATTAGTTGGTTCAAGCTATATAAGATACATAGTAGACCGCATGTATTTGTATCTGAAGAAGCGTAAGTTATCTGTGAAAGCGCTTGTATGTCTGTGGTTGAATAAAGAAGAGTTTTTTACACTGGAACTACCTGCCATTTTTTGGACTACAAGTGTTTCACATTTAATTGCAGTTCTAGTAAGGAAGGTGTGTTTTTTACTTATGTTTAACAATATTTTACAAAGGGGGCAGTACCAGCATCTTGGAAGAAAGCTGTTGTGGCTATATTACTAAAGAGGGCATAGTCCCTTTAAACTCAATTTATATAGACCATTTTCACTTAATTGGTTCAAAGTTATTTATCTGTCCTAGCTAAGAGAATGGTTTAGCTGTTGTCAAAAGTGGCAATGATGGATTAATATGGTTGCGTGTGGGGAGGCAAACATTTCATGACATTAACAGAATGATGAATATCCACAGGGAAGAAGACCCCAGTCTTGTTGGTGGGTGTTGATACAGAGAAGGCATTCAGTAGAGTTAGCTGGGATTTTGGGTAGGGCAATGGCAACATTGTTTTTATTGACCGAATGGGTTTAATTAGGAAAATATATGAAACGTTGGAGGCAGGAATTTAAAATAGGAGGGTTCCTCTAAGACCAGCTGTGTATTGAGTCGAGTAACTAGGCACACGTTTCCTCTTTCCCTGTTGATATCTGCCTTCTACGTGGCTATTGGCAGAGAAAATAAGGGACTTAAAAATAAAAGGGTATAACTGGCTTGGTTCTCAGGAATAACTAGCCTTCGTTTCTTTACTTGATAAGTCTAGAAAAAGATATTTTTCAATGTTGAACATTTTGAGACAGTTGCATGTTTTTTCAGGATGTAAAATAAATGAATATGACAGTAAAGGCTGTAGTAGTAAACCATTAATTGTATCAGAAACATCCATATTTGTGGAGACACTGAGATTACGTATTTATGTGTTTGAATTCAAAAGGATTCTGTTATGACAGGAATAGGGCAAGAGTTAAGTGGAGTAAGTTTGATCCTTTTGATAGAACAAGGTAGTTCAAGATTACCTGATTATAAGGGATATTTTAGAGCTACACAGTTAAGGCTCATTTACATAACACAAACAGAAGGTTGTGATTCAAAATGGCAAAGGATTATGAAAAGGGGGGGGGTCAAGAAATAGAGAGAGTGAAATTTTGGATGCAGATCCTTAAGGAGGATAACATATTCATGAAGTAGCAAAAAGCATTCTAAGAATTAATACAACACAAGAATGGAGAAAGGAATGACTGTGAGTAGGGATGCAAAAAGTAGGCAGGAAGAGGCTGGAATTTACTGGATAAAACTGACAAAGGAAGCAAGGTATTGGGAGCAAATAATGAGAGCGAGAGAGAGAGAGAGAGAGAGAGAGAGACAAAGACAAAGGTGATAGAATGGGATGAGGCCAGGAGGACATTTGGACTGCTGGCTAGAGACTGCCTTCTCTACCAGGGATTGATATCTGATTATAGACAAGGAAAGGGAATAGTGAAAGCCCTGCTCTTGTAGAGTTTATAGCTGCTAATCTAGAACAGAGCTGCAGTTAAAAAAATGAATAATTAGTAGGGCATATAAAATATTGCATGATGACTGTAAGACTTGGTCAGCGGAACTTAAAAGAAGGGGGAGAAAAACTGGAAAAGTAATTTACAAGAGAACAATGGGAAGACGTGTATGGCTCCCAGGTATGCAGCAAAGTCCTGAGGGGTTAGGATCATTGTTTGGACGTGTTTGCATAGGTGTTTTTATACTCCAAGCAGACTTCAGAGAACTTTTCCCCAGGTAGATAGCAAATGTTGGAGGTGTGATGGGGAAGAAAAAAGTAACTGGGAACATGTTTTGGAAGTGTACCCCTACAGGGTACTGTGTCAGAAATATTGAGTGAGAAAATGTCTATAACTAAGGAAATGATTTTTGAGCTGTCACACAAGATCCAAATTGCCTAGACATAAGAAGTATTTGTTAAGTTTAATTCTGTTTGCTGCCAGAAGAGAATTACTAGAAAATGAAAATCAAAGTCTAAACCAACTGTATATGAACTATTGAATGTTATAAAAAAGGTAAACTAACTGGAAGAGTGATCTTTTAGAAAAGGGAAGGAGCAAATTACATAGAAGTAAATGAAAATTGTAGGATCAATACATGCAGAATAACTTTCAGGAGGAGGAGTGATGTTTGAAGGAAGCCTTACCCAGGAATTCAGCAATTTATGTAATGTTGGACTGATGGTTACAGTATACATCACATCTTTTCTTTCTCTGTATGTAAATGGAAAAAAAGTTGATATGATATCTGTGTCACTATTCCGCACTCTTGGGTATAGGATCCAACCTCAGATCCGCGCTGGCAACTTTACAAATAGCTGATTCCTTGCTGCCCTTTTATTCCTAAGATCTCGTTTGTCGCACTCAGCATTAGATATGTTTCTCTCTGGCTCGAGTCTCCAGTGGGGATAAGTACTTAAATTTGTCTTTCTTCTAGTTTTTCCTTCCTGGATAGTAGTTTAGTTGTGGTTAGTGTCAGTCCCTCCCCTCCTATTTTTCTATGTTTGGCTGTTGGATTTTTGGCACCCTTTTTAGTTTTAGCTTCCCTTTAGAGTTAGACTTCCTTAGTGGCTGTTGGCTATTATTGTTGGTCCTTTTTGGGATTTTTTGACCGTAGCTTGTTCCTGGTTTTCGATTTTTGCATGTCCCTTTGGTTGCTGCTTGTTGTTTCCAACTGTCAGACAAGCCTGTTGCTACTCGTGTGGTCGGAAGATGCCCAAGTCATATTCGCTTAAGGAGTGCCTCCATTGTCTGGCTGCCGACCACCTGGTGGTTGAATGTGACATTTGTACCGCATTCAACCCCAGGGCTCTGGTCGAGTACCAAAACCAACTTTTGTTAAAGGGTATGGTCCAAGGGGGTCTGTTTGCCCACACTCCGGCCAAGCCTGGACCCTTTGACCATAAGAGGAAGGCCGCCTCTCTCCCCAGGTCATCTGTTTCTTCTAAAAAGGCCAAGCAGTTGGATCCCAGCTCCTTGGATCCGACCCCAGCCCTGGCTCCATCAGATCCACCTTCCTCGGATCCTAAGTCCTGCTTCTCCCCCCTCCAGATACAGGGCTTCCGCTCTGAGGCCCTCTGATCTGAGGTCACTGGAATCCTTACTTCCTGATCCAAGGCCTCCAGATCGAGGTCTTCAGACCCAGCCAGATTGGACCAGCCACCGATCTGTCTTCCTTGGATCCGAGTCAGGTTATCCAAGCTTTTTGGATCCTCATTTGTCCTTGGATTCAAGGCATTCGGATCTAGGATCAGTGTCGGATCCCACAATTGTTATAGAGGACTCCCCATCGGGTTCTGTCTTGAGGCAGTCTCAGTCTACTTCCAAGCACAGGCACCGATCTCTAGAGAGGCACGGGAGGTCCTTGGGGTCCAGACACTCATCCCCAGCTAGGTCCTCCACCTCTTCCAGGAGTTTGCTCCCCTCTGATATGGACAGGATGATGTGTTGCTTTCTCAAGGCTCAGATTGAGTTGGGGCTTCTTGCGTCTCCTGCCCATCTTGTCAGGGTCCATCTCCTTCCCCTTCACCGGCATCTCCTCATTCAACTTAGATGGTTTCATATTTTCCATAGCTGTTACACATCAGGGAGGAGATGGGGGTTCCTAGAGGCAATTCTGCATCTACCTCTTCAATGTCTGTGACTGCCTCTGCTCTGCTTCTCCCTGCGCAGATGGGGTCCCGGGTTCGCCCTGTCACCCTGGAGTCTCTGGGTGGGGGCACTGGACCTGTTTTTTTCAGGCAGATCCCTTCCCCTTGATGCTTTGGCCCTTGACAGTTTGGGGCTGGTACTATCTGGAAGCAGGGAAGCACTGGCATGCTCTGGTCCCTCTTCTCAGCCGGGCTTGCCTGCCGGGAGTGCAGATGGGGCATCATCCAGCCATTCACCCTTCCAGGTTGTATAGCGAGCCTTTTTCTCCACTAGAGTTTCCTGCCTGACTTTCTAGGGACCATCCCAGCCCTCTGCACTGGATGCTTCTCATCCTGTTCCCAGTCAGCCCTCTCAAATTAGCCTTCAGGCAGGAGTCATCCACCATTGCGGTCCCCCTCTCTTTCGAATCCTCCCCAAGCCCCCCCCCCCAGAAGAGGTTCCTCAGAAGAGATCGTGCAAGAGGAGGCTCCTAGACTATACTACGGAATCTCTTCACTGATGATACAGACCTCAATGAAGGGGGCAGGTCCCCCAGATCTCTGCCCGAGGATGTCTCCTTTGGAGCCATCTTGGAGATCCTCAAACTGAAGGGTGGGTGGTCTTCCCTGCCTCCATCCTTTGAGGAGTCCATGTTCCTGAAGGCTTTTGGGATGAGACCATCTACCACCTGCCCCCCCTGCTGATGAACTCATTGACCTTATCGTCAGCAGGGCTTGGAAGGATACGGATACTATGGAGCTGATACCAAAGCCCACTGACAAATTTCTTAGACCCCCCCCGGCAAACAGTTCTGGTTTAAGGGAGTGCCAGTCGACCCTATTGTGATAGCTGCTGCCACCAAGAAAGAACTAGCAGAGCAAAGTACATCTCTTCATCCCCCTAACCGAGAGTCCAAGGCGATTGTCATACACTGAAAGTGGGTCTTCACCTTCGCTACCTTTGGTCTGTGAGCACTTAACTACTTGCCACATTTCACCTGACTCCAGAAGGACGTGGTCAAAGAGCTTACCACTCCCCTTTCCGAGTTGTTGCCTGCTGGGGAACTCAATAAGGTGTCCTCCAAGCTATCTACTCTCACCTCCCTGGCTATTTCCTCGATGCACAGACATCTATCTGGCGCCACGCCTGGCTGCTCCTTTGTGGATTTGCAGAGTCCTTTAAGGTGTTTTTCACTAATGCCTCCTTTGATGGATCTACTGTCTTTGGTCCTTCAATCAAAGAAATACTCACCCGCAGTGAGCAGGAAGGCAAGACTTTGTCAGCTGTGGGAATCAAGTTTTCTACTCCTCAATGCTCCTCCAAGATGCGAGGGACTAGAAAGTTTTAGTTTCGTAAGTCGCAGTCTTCCTTTCAGGATGCTCAGGAAGGGCCCTCTTCTAGAGGTCAGTGGAGAGGGTTCAGTGGCAGATGCCGTCCCAGAGGCAGAGGGGGTCTGCAAAATCAGGGCTCCAGAGGACCTTTCTCTTAGAAGCCCCCTCAGTGCTCCTGAAGCGCTGGCCAGTTGTCCGGCCCTGGAGGCAGTCGAGGGTCGTTTATCTCCGCACCTTTTAGCTTGGGCAAATATTACAAGACATCACTGGGTAATAAATTATTTCCAGGGGCTATTTTATTCCCAATTCTTAGTCACCCTCTCCAGTCAGGAGACTCCTCCCTGATGCACCTACCCCATCAGAGGGAGTTAGCTCATCAAGAAGTAGTCAGATTTCTTCAGAAGAGAACCATCCAAGAGGTCCCCCAGGACAACGAAGATCCAGAACTTACACTTGCTTCTTTTTGCTGCCAAGGAAGATGGGGGACCTGCATCCAATTCTCGTTCTCAGCATGTTGAATCTCTTTGTCAAGAAGTTGAGGTTCCAGATGGTCACTATCCAGTACATTGTGCCCCTTCTACACAAGGACGATTGTATGTGCTCAGTTGATCTGTAGGATGCGTACTATCATATAAAAATAGACAAGTGCTCCAGGAGATCCCTCCGATTTTTTATAGGGGTCAATCATTTCTAGTTCAAGACCCTGCCTTTTGGTCTCACCAGAGCCCCCCCCCCCCCCCCCAGGTGTTCACCAAGTGTATGGCAGTGGTCGCAGCTCACCTGAGACTGCAGGTATTCCAGGTGTTTCCTTACCTCAATGATTGTCTCCTCACTGCTCCCACCAAGAGTTTGCTGGCCATAGCCACACAATATGTGCTTCGTCTATTCGACCAATTAGGGATTACGGTGAATCTCCCCAAATCAAATCTGATTTCATCCCAAAATTTGGAGTTCATTGGAATTCAGCTGAACACTGTGTCAGAGATTGCAGTGCTACCTCTCTGCCGTGTGCATCTCATCAGAACTTGTGCCCACTGTCTTCTAGATCTGACTCATCCTCAGGTTCACCTTATTCTTAGGGCCTTAGGATCCATGTCAATGGCAGTCTACCTAGTACTGTTAGCCAGATTCTACATGAGGGTTTTGCAGTGGACTCCTGCAGTTCAGTGGTCTTCTCTGTCTCATCCGATGACTGGCTCAATTAGTCTCACTCCAGTGAGCAGGTATCGTCATCTTTGGTGGATTCAGTCTCCTGACCTAGCAGGCAGGCCATTCTCTTCCTCCCCCCAGTGACCTTGAATGCTTCTCTGATGGGGTGGGGGAGGCATTACAAGGGAAAGACTGTCCAAGGTACATGGTCCCCCGCAGAGACCAAGCTTCACATAAATGTTCTGGAGATGAGAGCAGTCCTCCTCACGTTGCAAGCTTTTCAGGACTGCCTTCCTCTAGGTACCTTTGCAGTTCACACGGACAACGTGGCAGTTGCGTGGTACATCAACAAGCAAGGGGGCATACGATTTTATCTGCTGTGTCATGAGGCCATGAGGTTGTGGGAATGGGCGATGTCCTCAGGGCGCTTTCTCCTTGCAGCACACATTCCTGGTGAGACCAGTGTGTTGGCAGACGGTCTCAGCAGGGCCATTCTGAGTCCTCATGAGTGGTACTGAATCCTTCAGTAGTGAAAGAGATTTTCTATCACTGGAGTAAGCCGAGCTGTGATCTGTTTGCCTCCCCTCACAACAACAAATGCAGCCAGTATTTCTGTCGGATTCCCCCTGTCAGGACCACCCCCAGGGATGCTATTTATTCACGACTGGCCTTCGGGTCTCCTTTACACCTACTCTCCTATACCTCTCATTCCAAGAGTACTTCAGAAAGCTCAACACCTCAAGGCCACCTTGATCCTCATTGTCCCTTTTTGGACTCGGCAGGTGTGGTTTCCCCTCCTACAGTCTCATGTGAAGTACCCCCCTTGGGTACTAGATCCCCTTCCGGATCTCATTTCCCATCCCTCCTAGCTTCCATCTCCCAACCTTCAGACTCTTCATCTGATGGCATGGTTTGTCCACTTCCTGTAATCTTGAATCAGTCCAGGCTTGCTTCACCTGTCAGGAACATTATTCTGGCCTCTCAGAAGACATCCACCAAGAAAGTTTACATGAGTAAGTGGAAAAGGTTTTCTGCTTGGGCCAACAGCAAAATCTGGACCCCGTTTCAGCTTCTATTCCCAAATATCTTATTATTCTTGTCTGTGCTTTTTCAGGAAGGAGGAAGCTTCTCTACTGTTGAAGTACAGTTGGTGGCTATCTGTAATTTTCATGTTTGCAAGGAACCTACTTTTTCCTCATCTTTGTAAGGCATTTTTGAAGGGTGCATTTCTCCTCCAGCATTCAGTCAAGGATCTTTCCCCTTCTTGGGACCTTTCTTTTCTGCTGCAATTTCTTCCACAGAGTCTCTTTAAGCCTTCTGCTACATGCAAGATGAAATTTTACGCTAAGGAAGCAAATTTGAATCAGTCAGTCAGTTTTCTTCCCTAACTTTTTTCTAATGAAGCGAAATCTTTGCTGCATACGCTGGATGTTCATAAACTATTACAGTTCTACTTTGATAGAAAGAGTTTCCGCAAGTCTGACTAACTATTTGTGGCTTTTTCTTTTAACCGACCGGGTCAGACGGTTTCTAAGGTTACTCTTTCTTGTTGGATTTCAAAGTGAATTTCTTTGGCCTATTCGTCTAAAGGCTATTTTTACTAGGTCCAATCAGAGCTCATTCCACTAGATCTGTGGTTACGTCGGCTGTCTATCTGACCCTTCATTCCATAGATGAGCTTTGTGCTGCAGCCACCTGGTCTACTACTCACACTTTTTGTTAATCATTATAAGCTTGACATTGTCTCTGGGAATAGGTCTTCCTTTGGCTCCAAATTTCTGCGGTATGTCCTTCCTTGAGGCCACCCAGGATTTAAGGTAACAGGGGACTGTGACCCAAGAGTGAGGAGTAGTGACATGGATAACATCAAAGAGTTATGTACTTACCATAACTTGGCATCTGTGTTAGCCTCTGTCGTTATTCATCACTATTCCTCCCTCCTTCCCCCATCCTGTGGAACTTGGAGGAAGTGGAGATGTCCTATCTGGTGGTCAAGGTCTTACTTAGCTGCTTTCTAGCTTTAGGGCAAACTTGATCTGAGGGGGTTAGAGGGCAGCAAGGGATCATGGGAGTGGGAGGAGCTTGAGCTTAGAAGCAGTCTGTAAAGTTGCTGACTCAGATCCGATGTCTGATCCTATACCCAAGAGAGATGAATAGTGACATAGGATAACACAGATGCCAAGTTATAGTAAGTACACAACTTTTTTTATTTTTTATTTATTTATTTATTTATTCTTTCTTTCCTGTTTATGTATGTTTGCCAGAGTCTTAAGTGATGATAGAATCGCCCTTTTTAACACCTTTATTAAATTGAGTGTTAATGATATGTGGGAGGAGATTAAACAAAAGATAGAAGTTGGAAGCTGTTGACTATGAATATGGATAGTAACGTACAAGCAGTGAAAATGTTTCTGTGGCCTTTAGTACTCTGTGCAGGTCAGGCACATTTTATGAACCAGAGGAGGAGCTGCAAACCATAACTTTATTAAAGACTTGAAGGAATTTATTTGGGAGGGTAAGAGTTAATTGCGATAAGTTTTCTCCCCATAGAACAAGATGGTTTTAAGATTACCAGATTTGAAGGGAAACTTGATAGGTACACATTTCAAGCTCATATACATAGCACAAGCAGACAAACCCAAATCAAACTGGGAAAGAAATTCTGTTGAACCAGTGGAGAAGAGAGTACAGTTTTGGTTGTAGGTCCATAATGAGAACAGTAACCATACAGAATATTGTGTTTACAAAGTAGCATAAAGTATTTTGAGAACTAAGCCAACACTGGAATGGAGAAAGGAGATTTTAATAGGAAGAATGGACTTAAAGTTGGCAAGAAGGTGTTAGAATTTATTGGAGAAAGTTATTAAAGGAGCTAAAATATTGAGAGCAAATAAAGGAGAGGGAAACGTTGAAGAGTGGGATGACGTTAAGCAGAAGACTGGACTACGTGTTGAAGACTGCCATCCCTACCAGAGATTGATAGCGAATTATGGGTAAGAGGGATGGGGAATCTTACATTTAAAGGCCATGTCAGGTAGACTTTTTTTTTTTTTTGTTTTTTTTTTTTTTTTTTATAGATGAATCTAGAACAGAAGCTGTAGTTTACAAAATGGATACTCAGTAGGACATATAAAATAATAGAAGAGGTTAGTAAGGACTGGGAGAGGAGAATGGAAAGGTAAGGTAATATACAAACGATCAACAGAAAGATATTTGTATGACTCCCAGGTATGCAACAACATATAGAAGGTTTAGGATTTTTGTTTGGAAATGTTTGCATAGGTATTTCTGTACCCCAAGAAGACTTTATAGAATTTTTCTGGAGGAAGCCAGGATTTGTTGGAGGTGTGATGGCAAGGAGAGAGGGTACTTGAGACCATTTTTTTTGTAATGTAACAAGTTGGCATATTTTAAACATTCCATACAGGATACTTTGTCAGAAATGTTGAGAAAGCAAAAGAAACGATTCTTAAGTTGGGATATAGAAACTGAATTGCCTTGACGAAGTAAGCTTCACCAACAGCTTAATCAAGCTGTTGGTTGCCAAAACACTATTTCTAATAAATGAAAATCGAGCTAAACTAATCATAACAGGATTGTTGAATGTTGTAAATGAGAAAGAATTGGAAGTGGGATCTCTAGAAAAGGGAAAAAACAAACTACATAAAAATGAATGGAAAGTACCTTTGTGCAAAATCTTACCGTAACAATAGATGTCCTCTTCACCATTACATTATTCTTAATGGTAGGGATCTCCTGCCCAGGGCAGCCCCGATGTTCGGCTAGTATACCAAAGCTTAATGATCTTGTTTGCACCGTTCACCACACTTATGCTCTCCTTTCAGAACATAAGGCATAAAATGGCATATGGATGCGGCTGCCCAGAACTGAAATGCCCCCGGTGAGAGCAGTCTACATAGGGCAAAGGAGTCCATGCATATCCAGAAGGAAAAAATGCAGAAGAAAAAAAAGGGAAGCCTCAGCCAGAAGGGAATCCAAGACAAAAACCAGAACAAACAAGAGGGGTTGGAGGGAGGGAGGGATCGAGCGAATAATGCAACAGTGAAGAAAAGTTTATTGTTATGGTAAGATTTTGTACAACTGTACTGTGGCTTTCTGTATCACTGAGTATTATTAATGGTAGGGAAAGTAAAAAAGCTCAAACAGAATGGGAGGTGGAAGGCTGAGAAGACCCCTCAACAAAACCATATAAAATGGTTCTAGCAAAATGAAGCATTGTAAGATGGCTTTGGTTTCTAGGGCCAGCTTATAATGTTTAGTAAAGGTATGCATTGAAGATAAAGTAGCAGCTTCATGGATGGAATTGGTGTCCAACCCTTGAAGAAAGTACCAGACGAGGCAGCAGCCCTTGTGGAATGAGATCTAACAGAAGTAGACAAAGATTTGCCATGGAAAATATAACAAAAAGAAATGGCCATAAATATCCTGGAAATGTTTTGCTTAGAAACGGCCAAACCTAATGTCCTGGGATGAGAGGAGACAAAACTGATTAGACTTGCGGATAACTTTAGATCTGAAGTAGGAGATTCATTTGTCTGCAAACTGTGGGTTATGGATCCGATATCGGATCCGAACCGGCATGGTTTACCAGCTATGGATCTGAGCTCTCAGCTCCTCCCCTCACCCATAATGCCCTGCTCTCCCTACATGACCTCAGATCTAGTTTGCCGCGCTGGTGACCAGATTGGTGTTCTCGAGCTCTTCAGCTAAGTGGTTATCTAAAGTGTTTTCAGTGTTAAAATTTAATTGTTTTTGAAAGTTTGTGTGAAAGTTTAGGCTCCCTTTTTGATATTTAAACTTGTTTAGTTAATTTAATAATTTTTACCTAGTTTCCCTCCCCTCGCTGGTAGCGTAGTGTGTGTTTGGGCCTGTTGTGTGTTTAATTTACTTTTGCTTTTTACCTTTAGTTTAAGTACATTTTAAGCTCTTAGGATGTCAGAACAACCTAAGGCTGTTTTTTCGAAGTGCTCCGAGTGTGGCCATAAGCTTTCCCCTACTGATGGCCACACTCGGTGCGTTCGATGCCTTGGGGTTGAACACCTCACTTCTGGATGTTCCATTTCTGCAGGGTTCAACCCCAGGGCATTGAAGGAGCGGAGGTCTAAGCTGGTCCTGGCGGGACTTTTGCCCCCGGACTCGGCTCCGACCTCCGCTCCCTCAGGGGGAACCGTGTCTACGGTTACCTCCACTCCGGCTCCCCCTCCTCCTCCTGGGACTCAACCTCCCTGTACTGGTTCGGAGGAGAGGGAAGCTAGAAAGAAGGACCGGAGGGAGAAGCACCATAAGCGGCGGGCCGAGACCTCCGTTTCGGCCCCGCCTGCCAAGCGGGCTTCTCCTCCGGCCTCCTTGTCTGCTGGTTCTCCCCCTCCTAGGCTCCGGTCACCCGTGTGCTTTTCACCGGGACCTGAGGAGGAGGAGACCCGATCTCCGTCGAGGCTATCCAGGAGGCACTCAAGGCCTACCTCGGTAGCCTCGTCGAGATCGACCTATAGCTTATCAGACGCTGATCTGGACCGGATGATGAGAAGGTTCATCCAGGCCCAGAAGCAGATGGGAGGGCTCTTGCCTCCCCCCCCCCCCTCTGGGGGGGAGCTCGACCCCTTTCTTTAAACCTATTGCTCCTTCTCCGACCCGCTACCCGGGTTCGGAGCAGTTGGAGCCGAGCAGCCGGGCGGGGTGGGTCGGCGCCGATAGTACTCGGTACTTCGGATCCGACCCTGCCCTCGAGTGCTTCGGATCCGACCTCTCGGAGCCTGGATCCGAGCTCCGTCTGTGTCGGAGCGCACTGTCCCCTCGGATCCGAGTGCTTCGGCGCCGGCTCCGATCCACTCCTCGGATCCGAGGGGGAGCCGATTGTCGGATCCTTTGGTCGAGGTCGGCTCCCCTTCGGCTTTTGATGTAGTGGAGAGGGCCCTGTTGAGGGTCTCCGGGCCCCCGGCACTTGCTTCGGCTCCGTCCCGCGCTCCATCTGCACTGGGTCAGGCTTCCACCATCCGGCCCTTGGGACAGCCTGCTCCTATGCCCCAAGTGGTTCCTTTGGAACAGGTCACTGTTTGCGAGGAGTCCTCTGTCAGCCCCCCGGAGGATGCCCCCCGCAAACATACGTGCAAAAGGAGGCACATTGACTCCCCCGAGTCTCTCACAGAAGACACGGACTTGGAGGAAGGGGAAGGCTCCCCAAGATCACCCCCTGAGGATGTCTCATTTGGAGACATCATGGAAATGCTCCGCATAAGGGGGGGGTGGTCTGCCCCCAAGTCTTCCTCGGACGAGTCCGTGTTCTTGGAGGCATTTGAAGCGGGCCCGTCTACCTCTTGGGTGTCCCCTCCTGCCGACCCCCTGGTGGACCTCATTACCACCAGGGCGTGGAAGGAACCGGACACCGTGGAGCCAATCCCGAAAAGGCCCGACCGTATTCTCAGTCCCCTGGCTGACCGTTCCCATTGGAGTAAGGGGCCTCCGGTAGATGCCATGTTAACGGCGGCTGCCACCAAGAGGGAACTTGCTTAGGAGAGTCCCTCAGTCCATCCCCCGAGCAAGGAGTCTCGGATGATGGACCGCTTGGGGAAGCAGATGTTTAGTTCGGCGACCTTTTCAGTAAGAGCGCTGAACTACCTGGCACATGTGATTAGGATGCAGCGCGATCTTATTAAAGAATACGCTGCACCCCCCCCAGAGTCCATGTCGGAGGAGGACAAAGCATTGCACTCCACCCGCATGGCCACTCTTGGGTCAGTCACTAATACCTCTATGCGGTTACTGTCCCACGCTACGGAAGGTGCTGCTAGAGCCGCAGGGGCAGGCCTAGTTACTAGACGTCAGCCCTCGCTCCGTCATTGCGATTTCATGGAGCCCTTCAAGGCGTCATTTGCGAACGCCCCCTTCGATGGTTCTGCCCTCTTTGGCAAATCTGTTCGCGATACCTTGACCCAGAGCGAAAAGGACGGGAAGACGCTGTCTGCCGTCAGAATCCGCTTCTCTGTGCCCCAGAAGCCCTATTCTAGGAACCAAAAGGGCCAGAAGAAGATGTGGTTCTGGAAGTCGCAGCAATCCCAGCCCGCTCCGGACAACCAGTCCTTCCGTGGCAGAGGAGGACAGGGAGGACGCCGCCCCAGGGGCAGAGGGGCTCCCAGGAACTTCGGGTCCAGAGAACCCTTCTCTGAACGGCCCGCGCAGCAGCCCTGAAGGGTTGCCCGACTGCTCCACTCTGGAGGCAGTCGGGGGACGATTTTCGGAGCACCTAGCGGCATGGGAGTCCATAACAGACCGCTGGGTTCTCCAAATCATATCCAGAGGATACCGTATCCCGTTTCTTCACATGCCAAAATTGAAGTCCCTCCCCGACGTTCCACCCGGTCAGTGGGAGGCCGCTTTGGCAGAAATTGGCCGTCTGCTAAAGAAAAGAGCCATCCAGCCCGTCCCCCCAGACCAGATCGGATCAGGGTTCTACTCCAGGTTCTTTTTAGTGCCAAAAAAAGACGGGGGATCTAAGACCAATTTTAGACCTTTCACTCTTGAACCTGACAGTCCCCAAAGAGAAATTCCGGATGGTTACGTTGCAGTCTATTCTCCCCCTTCTGGGAGAAAATCACTGGATGTGCTCCATAGACCTCAAGGATGCGTACTACCATATACTAATGTACAGGCGCTCCAGGAGGTTTCTCCGCTTCCGGCTGGGAGCCAGTCACTACCAATTCTGGGTCTTCCCTTTGGTCTCACCACAGCCCCCAGGGTGTTCACCAAAGTATTAGCAGTGGTAGCGGCCCACCTGAGGCTTCAGGGGGTGCAGGTCTTTCCCTACCTGGACGACTGGCTTCTCACCGCCCCAACAAGGCATCTACTACTATTGGCGCTAGACTCCTTTCTCCATCTTGCTTCCTGTCTGGGCATCACAATAAACACAGAAAAATCCAACCTAGCACCCACGCAGTTCATAGATTTTATAGGTGCCAGGTTAGACACGAGGAGATTAAGAGCCTTCCTCACTGCGGACAGAATTCAAAATCTGCAACTCCAGGTGCGGGCCATTCTCCACTCAAGCTCAGTTCCGGCGGAGTTGGTCCTGAGGGCCCTAGGGTCCATGGCGGCTGCAATAGCGCTTCTTCCTCTCGCCAGGTTCAATATGCGCATCCTTCAATGGACGCTCCTAGTTCAGTGGTCGTATCTTGCTCTTCCTATGCATCATCCCATTGCGATCAGCAAGACTTGCAAGCGGTCCCTCCTGTGGTGGCTACACTCTCCAGATCTCCACGGAGGCCGCCCCTTTTGTGCTTCTCCCCCTCTCTCGGTGACCACGGACGCCTCCCGCCTCGGGTGGGGGTGGGGGGCATTTTGCAGGCCGGACGGTCCAAGGCACGTGGAACGATTCAGAGACCTTACTGCATATCAACGTTCTAGAGATGAGAGCAGTGCTCTTAGCGTTGCTAGCACTTCAGGCCTTTCTTCCCTTGGGAACATTTGCGATTCAATCGGACAACGTCTGTTGTCTGGTATATCAACAAACAAGGAGGAACCAGGTCTTACCCTCTTTGTCGAGAAGCCATGAGAGTGTGGGAATGGGCAATCTCCACCGACTGCTTTCTCATAGCAACGCATATTCCGGGTCGGTCCAACATTCTGGCGGACAAACTCAGTCGCACCATTCTCACCCCTTACGAGTGGTCTCTCAATACTCAGGTAGCGGAACGCATCTTCGCACGGTGGGGAACTCCTTGTTGCGATCTTTTTGCGTCTCCCTCAAACACCAAGTGCGACAGTTTTTTCGCTCTAATACCTCCTCCCGGAGGTACCCCAAGAGACGCTCTGGTGCATGCTTGGCCACCCGGTCTTCTTTATGCTTATCCCCCCTTGCCTCTGATGCTCCAAGTTCTTCAGAAAGCCTCTCGTTGGGGTGCAGAATTATTCTCATTGCCCCATTTTGGCCTCGACAGATCTGGTTCCCTTTCCTAAGGTCTCACTCAGTGAATCCTCCTTGGATTCTAGATCCCATTCCGGATCTGATATCTCATCCATCCCGCTTATCACCCCCGAACCTGGACAACCTGAAGCTGAACGCTTGGCTGCTCCAGTTCCACTCCTGATCAGGACTCCCGGTATTTCGTCCCCTGTTAAGGCCATCCTGGTGGCGGCTCATAAACCATCCACTAGGAAACTCTACCGCAGTAAGTGGAAACGGTTCTCCTTGTGGGCGGAGCGGCAAGGCCTAAACCCCTTCACAGTTCCCCTTCCTCTAGTGCTTGACTTCTTAACCACTCTTTTTAATGATGGTGCCAGCAGTTCCACGGTCAAAGTACAACTTGCGGCAATTTCTCATTATCATATTGGTCATGACTCCAGTCCACTGATGTCTGCCAAATTGTGTAAGATTTTCCTAAAAGGTACTTTCCTTCTCAGGCCCGCTGTAAAGCAAGTGGTTCCTCCTTGGGACCTTTCTTTGGTCCTCCAGGCCTTGACCGCTCCCCTTGAACCAGCGGCTACGGTAGATCTAAAATTTTTATCTTTCAAGACGGCCTTTTTAGTAGCCATTACCTCGGCCAAGAGAGTCTCAGAACTTCAAGCATTATCAGCCAAACCTCCTTACTTGGTCTTTCATCCGGACTGTGTATACCTCAGGACCAACCCGTCCTTTCTTCCTAAGGTAGCTTCTGAAGCAAACATTAATCAATCCATTAACCTCCCCGTTTTCTTTCCTAAATTTCAAAACAAGGGTGAATACAAGCTTCATTCCTTAGATGTTCACAGGCAACTTAGATTTTATCTAAACAGGACGGCTGGTCATAGGCAATCCGACCAGTTGTTTATTTCCTTTGCTAAATTTAATTTGGGCAAGCCAATTTCTAAAGTCTCATTATCTCGCTGGATTTCACACTGCATCTTATTGGCTTATCAAGCTTCTGGAAGGCCCGCACCGGAGGGTGTACATGCCCATTCAACCTGGTCAGTCTCTACCTCGGCTGCCTTTAAGGCTAGGATTCCTCTAGATGATATTTGTGCAGCAGCCACTTGGGCTTCATCTCATACCTTTATTTCCCACTATAAGTTGGATCTTACATCTAGGGGTAGAGCATCCTTTGGCTCCGCGGTGCTCCGGAATATCCTTCCATGATGGCCACCCAAGATTCAGGTAGCTGGGGACTCTGTCCCACAGGTTGCAGACAAATGAATCTCCTACTTCAGATTTAGAAGTTATGTACTCACCATAACGTTCCATCTGAGTAGGTGTATTCATATGTCTGCAACCATCCCGCCCTCCTATCCCCCTGGCCTTTTTCAGTTTCCTGCATAATATGTGTTACCCTTTTCAGGGTGTTCATGCTGTTGGCAAACTCGATCTGAGGTCATGTAGGGAGAGCAGGGCATTATGGGTGAGGGAAGGAGCTGAGAGCTCAGATCCATAGCTGGTAAACCATGCCGGTTCGGATCCGATATCGGATCCATAACCCACAGGTTGCAGACAAATGAATACACCTACTCAGATGGAACGTTATGGTGAGTACATAACTTCTAATTTTATCCAAATATTGCCAGAGCTGTCTGTTCAAATCCAAAGAGTGTAAGACCCTCCCACGGGTAAACTGAGGAGAAGGGAGTTAAGGAGTTGTACCAACTGATTCAAGGACAACTCATTTACTACTTTGAGTATAAAAGAAGCATTAGTACGAAGGAACACTGTGTCCCTGTGAAAAACTCTAAAAGAGGGAATGGCCATAAGGGCCGGAGCTCAGAAACCCTCTGAGCAGAAATAAGAGCTAGCAACAAAGCAGTCTTCCAGGTACGATGTTGCAAAGAAGCAGAATATACAGGCTTAAAAGGAGCCCGAGTCAGTTTTTCCTACCTAAACAAAATTAGGATCCCAATGAGGAGAAATAGGTTTTCTTGGAAGCCTAATATGCATGACTCCTTTAAGACATTGACCTCAAAACAAGAAGCCAAAGGAGGATTTGAGGGCAGCCGAGCAGAAATGGCTGACAAATGGGCTTTTACAAAAGAATAGGCCAGGCCTGACTGGAGCACCTCACAGAAATAAGAGGACCAAAGGGACCCCCCTGAAAAAGGGTCCTGATTACGAGCATGGCACCAGACAGAAAATCTTTTCTATTTGGACATATAAGATTTTCTTGTTGAGGGTTTCCTTGCCTCCTGTAAAACCCTGAGTACAATTGAAGAAAGGATTTTGATCCCTTTCAGGCACATCTTATCACTCCGTGTCAGTTCAAGAGTGGACAAGTGAGGATGGATGAGAGATTCCTTGTCCTGTGTAAGGAGGTCTAACCGGTGAAGTTACTTGTGGTGATTACCCATGGCCAGATGCATTAAGAGGCGGGAACCAGTGCTGTCTCTGCCAAAAGGGAGTCACTAGAAATATTATTGTGGAGTCAAGCCGAATCTTCTGTAAGACTCCTGAAAGTAGAAGAAGAGCAGGAAAAGCATGACGAAACATACGCTTCCAAGGAAAAGAAAGGGGATCCCATCTTCCAAGCCAGATGGCATAGTACTCTGGAACAGAAGAGAGGGAGCGTGCCTGTTGAGAGGGGAGACAAACAGATATGCTTGAGGAATACCACATAGATGGACATGGTCCAGAAACCCATCTCTGTGAAGCATCCTTCGTGTTTTGGGCCTGCTCAGAGAGTCTGCCACTAGATTGTGCTGTAAAGGAATGCATACTGCCTGAAGAGTTGACTTATAACTGAGAGCCCCCTGCCAAGCCTGAAGAGCCATCCTGCAGAGGAAGTAGGATTTTGTTCCTCCCTGCTTGTTGAAATACCACATCACTGTAGTGTTGCCTGTGTACACCTTCAAGGGGCCTGGAGAGAGCAAGAGCTTTGATTCTGGCCTTTCAAGCTTTTCACCTCATCTCTTTGATGTTGATATGGTCTGCCTTCTGATGGGGGCCAGAGACCCCGAACTTTTAGGTGACCACATAAAGCCCCCCACCACATGTCTGAGGCATTGTTGAACAGTTCTTGAAAAGGGACTGGAGACTGAAAGGGTAGGCTGGGGTTGAGAACAAACTGTTGAATCCGCCACTCGAGGGTGGCAATGCTGAAGCCAAAACTGACTTTAGGTACCATTGAAACTTCTGCATATGCAGTCTGGCAAGGGGGAGCATTGGAATAGAAGAGGCCATGAGTTTCAGAGCCTGAAACACTTTCTGGCATGGCAGTCAGAGGATGAGGAGACTGAAAGAAGGCTGTCGGTGACAAACCTTTTGGAGGTGGAATTGAGGTCAGCATTGGCACTGTCTGAATCCTGCATTCTAGGCACACATGACCCTGAGAGGGAGTCAGGACAAACTTTTGGAAGTTGATAGTGAACCCCAGACTTTGAAGAAAAGAGATTCCAGATTCTGTAACAGGCAGCTAGGAGAAGGTGCCTTAAGAAACAGATCATCTAATTAAGGAAAAATCTGAATGCCTTAGAGCCTGCAGAAAGCAATCACAGGAGCTAGGCATTTTGTGAATACCCTTGCAGCAGTAGAGAGGCCAAAGGACAAATTAGAGAACCAAAAAGTTAAGGAAGAAACGGAGAAATGTAAACCTTTCCTGGAAAGAAGGGTGAATAATGATATGAAGATAAGCATACTTCAGATCCAAAGACACGAGAAAAGCCTGGGGTAATAAGAGGAAAGAAGGTTTGAAGAGTAAGCATCTGAAAAAGAGGGACCTTGAGAAAGGCATTGAACAGGGAGAGATCCAGAATAGGTCTCCCAAGAGCCCTCCTTTCAAGGAGCCAGGAACATCCTGGAATAAAAACCCTTTCCCTCTCTTGGGAAGGAGGGGCAGGTTGAACGGTTCATTGGTTCACCAGGGACCCAAAAACATCCTCCAGGACATGAGGAAGTTGCTCTAGAGGAGGTTGAAGAATCACTGAAAAAGGAGGAAAGAGACTTCCATACCATGAAGTAAACCTGACGGATGGTAGAAAGAGCTCAAGAGTCTGAAAGGATGAGAAGCCATTTGGAAAACAAAGGGAAAGCTGAAGCAACAAAGGAACTTGGCCTAAGAGAAGGGGGGGTGAATTGTCAAAGAGAAACAGGCTTATCAGATAAAGGAGGCTTTTGGGCCGCAGAAGTCTAAGAAGCCTTAGTGGGGGGGCTGTCTACCACTTTCCCTGCCCTTGGAGGCTTGGCAGGATTGTCTTTGAAGAAAAGCAGACTCTGAAGAATAATCAATAGACAACAAATATGTTAAAGGTCCTGCCAGGCTTTCCCTTTCTCCAAGAGACTTACACAGGTCAGCAGCAGCAGTCCCAAAAAGATGCTTATTACCAATGGAGCATCCAACAACTTGACCTTGATGTTATCAGGCAAAAATCTGAGACAAAGCCAAAAGTAATGCCTCATGACAGACCCAAAACCACAGCAATGGAAGAGGCATCAGCATCATCATAACTACACTTAATAGAGTGGCAAGCCATTTGAGAAGCAGAACCTAAAATAGATATGGCAGATGATTTGCCTTCAGAATCGGGGAGGTCAGAAATAACCTGAAAAGCCTGAGCATACCTGGTCATGTGGGTCTGGTAATTAACAGCCCTAAAGGCCAAAGTAGAAGCAGTGTAAACTTTCTTACCAGTCCTCTCCATTGCCGTACTTTCCTTATAGGAAGGGAAAAGTTTGGAAGAGGGCAATAACTCAGAAGGTTTGTCAGAAGAGACTGACAATACAGAAGGATCAGTAGGACATTTAAGTAAAAATTGTCTATCCTCAAGAACCTTGAAGAACCTATCAGGTTTCATAGGAGCAGGAGGCTGATCATCAGGAGACTTGGAAGCAACAGTGAAGGTGTCTAACAAGGCAGTCAACACATGAAGAACTGCAGATTGTTTAGGAGTATCCACCTGAAGCAACTCCTAATTGTCTTCTCTGAATATCAGACACTTGAGAAGAATCTCAAAGTATTCCATCATCCTTTCCATCATTCTAGCAGTTGTGCCCCCAAAGGGCAATTCCTCAAAAGGAGACTCTGGGCTAACATATTCCTCCTCATCAGAACCATAAGCCAAAGGTGAATGCATTTGTGAAGAATAGGACAAAGACTTCCCCCTATTAGACACTGAAGCCTCTTCCGAGGAATCCAGTTCCCTAAGCTGTTAAAAAGGTTGAGAGGTCCAAGGAGGAGCAGTCACCAAAACCCTTGAGGCATCAGGGCCATCAAGTCAGGAAAACAAGCCTGGGTAAACTGTTGTCATTCACTTTGAGGATCCTTAGGATGGACCGAAACATGCCTTTTTTTTTTTTTGGAAGGGATGTCAGCCCTAACAAATACAGGAGGTGTATCGACCCATGGCGAAATTCATTAAGAGAAACCGGAACCTCCTCCCTGACCAGCATCTGCAAAATCCCTCTAGGACCCTCAGAGATAATTAACCACGGTTCCCCCTTGATGTCCGGAGCAGACGCACAGCCTTAGAGGACATGTGAAAAGACTGCTTCATGCCAACCTCTGAAGGGGTCATGACAGAGGAATCCGTTATAGACACCTAACAGCTTACAAAGCGATTACCTGCTTCTAGAGGGATGTCCAGTAGAGGCTGGACAGCTAAAGAATCTGTCCAAGACTTCTTTGCCACCACCTTACCTAGCTAGAGTATCCCGGGATTAAAGGATTCTGCCATGTTACCCTGAGCTAAACATTTAAGCTATTGGTTTCTCTAGATAAGTGGCCAGGGGAGACAAATGGCTTCTGAGTGTCTTAGGCACAAATGCATTGCAGATACTACAAGAGGTATGGTCATGGGAAGCACCCAAACCAAAAATACACTGTTTGTGACTATAGTTATGGTGAATCAACCTCCCACACTGACATTTTCCCTTCTTGGATGACATGAACTGTAGGTTAGCAAAGTAAAATAAAAGACCAAGAAAAGAAAAAAACAACCCCAACAGGGCACTTATCTGGCTGCTAGGTATTCAGCACAGCAACAAGCTATTCAGACTAACAAGCAGTAATGTTGTTCAGACTTGCGGCAAAGAAGTTCTGGGTGTCTGCATCTGTATGTCACTTTTATGCCCTGTGTTCTATGCAGGGAGCATAAGTGTGACATACAGAGCATGCAAGATAATTAAGCTTTGGTGTACAGGCTGCCCTGGGGGGGGGAGGGAGGGGGGATCTCTACTGTTAAGAATACTGCAAAAGTGATGTAGAAGGACATCAGTAAATGCAGAATACTATTCATGATGTTCTTTTTTCGGCTTTTCCCGGTTAGGGGTCGCCACAGCGGAACTCCAGGCCGCTAATGATTGGCAGTAGATTTTTACGGTGCCAGCTCAACGCCCAACCTTCAACGAATGCACGCCCATTCACGCATGTCTTTCGAACACCACTCGATCGCAGGGAGGACATGCAGACTCCACACAGAAGGCGCTCCAGCCGTGAATCGAATGGGAGAACCTCTTGCTGTGAGGCGACAACGCTACCACTGCGGCCACAGGAGGAATACTATTCATGATGAGGGTTGATATTTCCTGGAAGGCAGAACTTGAACAATCTGATGTTAAATTGAACGAATAAGAATTGTAAAGTGTATAATGCACAAAAAGGAAAAATCATTGTACTGGTTTGCTTGCCTTCTTTATATCTGTATGTATATCCACGTCACCATGCTGTATGTGAAATTAAAGGTGTTAAACAATTTATAGCAAAAAAGAAGTTATGCACTCAACATAACGTTCCATCTGAGTTGTTCTCTTCATTTGTCTTCAACCTGTGGGTACTCTGATTCGGGACAGATCCGACTCTGCTGCATTTCCAGCATCTGATCCAAGCTCCAAGTTCCTCCTATACATATAATGCCCCTGTCTCCCTCCTCCCTTCAGATCAAGTCTGCCTCCATAGCATCCCACCCTGACCGAAGACCTTATCCCATAACAGTAGAGATGTTCTTCTTCTTTCACTGTTGCAGTCATCACATTTGGGTTATCTGTTTGCAGTAGCCCTCAGTCGGCCTGATTAACAAAGTCCTGGGTCTTACGTCGGTTGCTGTCTCTTCTTCTGTGACGTCAGGTTGTCAGGGGTATAAAACATGCAGCTGACATCATTACATCAGTCTTTCTTGCCATGCGGTGCCTGAAGCAGAAGCAGTTTGCAAGTGCTGGTCAGCAGACTCCTGAAATTTTCGTTTTCGAGTTTCAGAACCGAAGTCTTCAACTAAAAGCTAAATACCCTGTTGGGGAAACTTTTTCTTGCTGTAAACCGATGTCAGTAAAAGTAAATAATTGCATTTCTTGTGGAAAGCAAATACCTCATAAAGATTTTCATTCATACTGTATTCCTTGCCTAGGCCCTGATCACGACGTACCTCACTGTCAGTTTTGTGCCTTATTTAAACCATGAACTGTCCGTCGTCTGTATATTTTCACTTCTAAATATTTTGGTGCTTGGCTTAATTATCCCAGTATGTCTTCAGTAAGCCATCCGACATTACCGACATTCTGAAAAAACGCAGATAAAGACAGAGACAGTCCGCCGAGGCGCCGGTATTCAATGAGGCGTTTTCGCAGCCCCTGATACCCACTACTTCAGATTCGCAGGCCTCTGCTGAGACCCATTCAGAGTCTGGTATGCCACGAGATGCTTCAACTGTGGAACCTACGGATGTCTCTACCTTGGATGGGTCCGGAGCTGCTGTGAAGGCACCGGCTTCTGAGGGTGTATTCAGGCTTACGGACTTGCATATTAAACCGACGCGATCTTCTTCTTCAAAGCCTAAAACTCTAACCATGCCTAGAAACTGACATCCAGACTGCATGGTCAGGCCTGTATGCCTAAAAAACAAATGATAACAATTACTGAAGACCTTATTGCTTTATTCAGGGGAAGCCAACCTTCCCCGTCTAAGAAACCTAGGACTGAGTTTGCTTATGATACTTTCGACCAGGATTCTGAAATTTCTTTTTCCTCTGATAACCAGGATTTACCCTTATCTACCCATGAGAATTCTGATGCTGAGGACTCTATTCCCTCTGCCCCCCCCGAGGATTTCTCTTTTGGTGAAACCTTACATACTCTCAGGGAGCATTTTCATTGGGAGAGTCAGGATTTTCTCTGATTCTAAAAAGAGGCTTTGGGATTTCTTAATCCTGCCCCAGCACAGACTTTTAGCTATACCTCCTGCACTGGACGTTGTTGATGATGCCTTTTCGGAATCTAACATGGCCCCTGACTTTTTACCTCCTGCTCCAGGAAAACCTGATAGATATTACAGGGTTCCTGACTCTCACAAGTTCCTTTTCAAAAATTTTACTGTGGATCCTAAAACCATTTCACAGGGACCTAAGGACATTAAAGCTACTACTGCCAAAAATCCTACCCCCTCTGACAGAGACTCCAGGGCGCTGGATAGATGGGGTAAGAAGTTATACACTTCTGCAACTTTGGCCATTAGGGCCTTGAATTGCCAGTTTCATATGTTAAAGTATCAGCAGCATATTATTGGATTGCGTAAACAAAAAATTATGTTGATTCCTGACTGTGCTGAAAATAAGGATTTACAGGATTTAATGCATTCTGTTGAACAAGTTGGTAAACATACATTGCAATGTGGTTTTGATTCACTAGAGGCATCTTGCAGGGCTGCTGTAACTGGGTCTGTACTTAGAAGGCATGCTTGGCTTAAGGAGCAATCCTTGCCAGATTATTTTAAAGCATAATTACTGGATGCTCCCTTAAATCAGGACCACCTGTTTGGGAATAAGGCAGAAGAAGTTCTTAAAAAGATGGAGGAAAAAGCTAAATCTATGCAAACAGTTAAAGATTTTTTACAAGTACAACCTCCGAGATTTAGTAGGAATTGGCCTTCTAAGAATTGGTCCTTTCATACCTCTTCCAGACCTTCTCAGTCCAAACCCAGATCCAGCAGAGCATCCAGGTTTCAATCCCAGGGGACTCACAGGACTAAGCAGTGGGGGGCCTCCACTTCCAAATCTGGGAGTAGTAAAACTCCCCCCTATGGTAAACTGTCTCAATGACTTCTTTTTAAAACTTCCAAGCACTTCTCAACTGACTGCCCCTTTGGGGGGAAAGATTGCACTTCATGCAAAGAACTGGGGACTCATTACCCAAGACAAATGGGTTTTAAATATAGTGTCCCAAGGATACAGATTTCACTTCCACACGTTACCAACTCCAAGCAGTTGGCCGGATCTACCTCCAAATCAGTGGGCAGAGGCCCAAAAGCAAGTACTCTCTCTTAAGCATAGGGGTTATTCACTTGGTACCAGAAGACGAAAAGGAACAAGGTTTCTACTTGAGACTTCTGGTACCCAGAAAAGACAATTCATGGCATCCTATCCTGGACCTGTCTACTTTAACACCTTTTTGATGATTCCAAAATTCAAGATGCTGACTCTTCACCAGTTGCTTCCTATGTTAGGCAAAGATGTCTGGTTGGCAGCACTAGATCTGAAGGAAGAATACCTGCACATCCCAATCAGGGAATCTTGCAGAAGATACCTACGCTTCAAAGCAGGCTACACTCACTATCAGTTCTCTGCACTGCCCTTTGGCTTATCTACTGCTCCCTGGGTATTCACAAAGTGCCTAGCTCCAGTCATTGCATTTTGCAGGCAAAGAAATATTCAAATATACCCATACCTGGATGATTGTCTAATTCAGGCAGAAAACCAGGACATAATTTTGAATCATCTGGCTTTTGTACAAAGGGTGCTAACTTGTCTGGGGTACACCATAAACTAAAAGAAATCACACCTGGTACCCTGTCAACAAATTATATTCCTGTGAGCAAGCTTGAATACAACTTCCCAGATGGCTTTCCTCACGCCAGAGAAACGCATTCACTTGACAACCTACTTCAAACAAGTGGTCACAAAAAACCCTGCTATATGCAAGGCAAATGCTACAAGCCTTTGGGTTCATGGCCTCCTGCATTCTTCTAATTCCATATGCAAGACTGCATATGAGGAAACTACAGTGATATCTAAAAAGCCTATGGTGTCAACACTCTCAGGATCTAGAAGCAATGATTTCTGTCATACCTTGCCTACGCCTAGTGTTCCTTTGGTGGGCAGAGGCCTGCCTCCAGAACAAAGGGCTACCATTCAGACTACCCCCTGCCGCCCAAACCCTAACAACAGACACATCAGACTATGCATGGGGGGGGGGGGGGAGGCGCATCTGGCAGGGAAGTACATTCAGGGCAAATGGAACCTAAGTCAAATGCACGTGCACATCAATCTAAAAGAAATGTTAGCTGTACAGAATGCTCTGAGAGCCTTCAGGGACCACATTCTTCCAGGACAATTAATGGTAAAGACGGACAGCACCACTGTTATGTGGTACATAAACAAGCAGGGGTACACATCCTTACTCCCTCTGCAGACTAGCCATGGCATTGTGGAACACAGCCTTGAGCTACCAAGTGCGTCTACAAGCTCAATTCCTGCCAGAAAACTAAGTACACTGGCAGATGGACTAAGCAAAAATCTCGTGGATCCACACAAGTGGAAACTGGAACCAGTGATTTTCAACAGGTTGACAAGCAAATGGGGGAACCCAGATATAGATCTTTTTACCTCCCCCCAGAACTATCAATTAAAAAAATTTTGAACAAGGACTCCCCACAGACAAACTTCGAAAGTGGATGCTCTGTCCTTCAGCTGGAAAAACATAACAGTTTATGCCTTTCCTCCTTTGCCTCTGCTCTCCAAAGCACTACTGAAGATTAAACAAGACAAACCAAGGACGATTTTGATTGCACCAGACTGGCCATGCCAACACGGGTACCCCCTCCTGCGCAGTGTGTCACCTGCCTCAGACTCCTACCCTGCTGCCTCAGCAGGAGAACCAGATTCTGCACCCTCAGCTTCAAACACTGAACCTAGCAGCCTGGCTAATTACCTAATCTCTCCTTTACCATCCCTCAGTAAACCAGTGATGGATATAATTTTAGAGGCAAGGAGGCCTAGTACTAGAAAATCTTATGCAGAAAAATGGAAAAGATTCTGTGCCTGGAATCATTCTGAAGGGATGAGCACAGCAGTGCCCAATTTACCTCAGATTTTACAGTACTTAACTAAGATGCTTCACAAGGGCCTGTCTTTTTCCTCAATAAAAATTCACGCCTCAGCCATTTCAGCTCATTATAACACAGAACCTCCCCTCTTCTCTCATCCACTGCTCAAGCAGTTCCTCAGAGGGGCCAAAAATTTAAGACCACCCAGGAGAGCTCCAACTCCAGCCTGAGACCTTAACTTTGTATTGGAGAAACTCACCCTTCCTCCTTTCGAGCCAGCTGCTACTGCAGATTTAAAATTCCTTTCTTGGAAAACAGCTTTCCTTTTAGCAATCACTTCAGCAAGAAGGGTATCTGAATTACATGCCCTTGTGGCAGTGGAGCCTTTCATCATCTTTCATGTGGACAGGGTGTCCTTCAGGACCAATCCTTCTTTCATGCAAAAGGTGTTATCCAGTGTGGCCCTTAATCAGTCCATTCATTTGCCAACCTTCTTTCCCAATCCACAGAACAAAGGGGGACAGATATTGCACTCCTTAGATGTGCACAGACAACTTAGATTATACTTGGACAGGATTAAACCTCAAAGGAAATCTGAACAACTGCTGGTGACATTTGCTGCAGGGACAGAGGGGAAGGCTATTTCAAAGCAAAACATATCCAAATGGATAGGCCATTGCATTCATTTCTGCTATAAGCACCATGGAAAACCTATCCCACAGGGGATCAGACCTCACTCAAACAGGGCTGCATCTACCTCTACAGCCTTTCTCAGAGGTGTCCCTACCAGGGACATCCTAGAAGCTGCTACCTGGAGTTCTGTACATACTTTCACTAAGCATTACCATTTTCCAGTTTTCTCTAATCCAGAGCTGGCTTTGCCACTGCAGTCTTGCAGGGCCTTATAGCATGTCCTAATGCTAATTCCTCCTCCCATCCTTACCTTTAGGAATTCACCCAAGTGTGATGACTGCAACAGTGGAACACGAAGAACATAGTACAGTTGTGTACACTTACCATAAATGTAGATGTTCGAGTGTATTCACTGTTGCAGTTCTGGTTACCCTCCCTCCACCCCCCTGACTTCTTTGGCTGTACCTCTTCTCTCCTTTACAATGCTTAAAAGCTTTTTGGTGTATTTGCTTTTTTTTGTTGGAGGTATAATCTTGTATATTTATAGATTTAATTGCTTCCTGTTAGGGGGGCAACTGACATCTGGGGCAAGAAAAACTGATGTAATGACGGCTGCATGTTTTATACCCCCTGACGACCTGACGTCACGGAAGAGGAGACTGCAACCGATGTGGGACCCAAGACTTTGTTAATCAGGCTGACTGAGGGCTACTGCAAGCAGATAACCCAAATGTGATGACTGCAACAGTGAATACACTTGGACATCTACATTTATGGTTAGTGTACACAACTGTACTGTTTCCAGAAGCATGAAGAGGAGAACAAAGGTATGCTAACGTGGTGAATATATCTCTTCTGACCAGACCACCACACAGTCCACATAAGGCAGGGAGAAGGAGGGAGGGATGGTTGAAGACAAATGAAGAGCAACAACTCTTACGGAGCGTTTTGGTGAGTACATAACTTCTTTATCTGAAGTTGTTATCTTCATTTGTTCTTCAACCTGTGGGACAGAGTCTCGAGCTGCCAAACACCTGGGAGGCCCTCATGGAAGGATATTTTGGAGCACAGCGGAGCCAAAGTATGCCCTGTTTTTTGATAGAATGTCCAACTTGTAGTGCGAAATGAAAGTATGCGAAGATGCCCAAATAGCCACAGAGCAAATGTCATCCAGTGAAACTCTGGACCAGAAGGTAGCTGAAGCAGCCATAGATCTAGTCGAATGCGCCTTAACATGTTATGGTGGGGGTAAACCTCTAGCTGAATACACTAGGATAATACACTGAGAAATCCAACGAGCAATGGTGACCTTTGATACAGGTTTCCCTAAAAAGGGCTTGGCATAGGAAACTAAGTTGGTCAGACTTAAAGGTTTAGTCATCTACAAGTAAAAGCGTAACTGTCTATAAACAACCAACAAGTGCAATTTGTACTCTACCTTATTTTGAAAATTCGGAAGGAAAGCAGGGAGATTAATTACCTGATCAATGTTTGATTCCAAAGCCACTTTGGGAAGGAAAGAGGGGTTAATGCGCAAAGATACCCTGTCCTTATGAAAAATCATATAAGGAGGTTTAACTGATGACGCCTGAAGTTCTGAAACCCTTTTGGCTAATGTAATGGGAATCAGGAAAGCCGTTTTTCATGACAAGAATTGTAGATCCATTGAGGCTGTGGGTTTGAAAGGGGAAGAGACATGAGCTTGCAGAACCAGTCTAAGAAACCAAGGAGGCATTAGGTCATTAATTGGTGGCTGAAGCAAAAAGGTACCCTTCAAAAAGGCTTTGTAAACGTTAGAAGACGCTAGAGAAGCTGTGTTGTCGCCTACATGAAAGTTAGATATAGCTGCCAGTTGGACCTTGACCATAGAAGAACTGGTTTCTTGATGAAAAATGTTTGCCAAAAATTTTAGAACCGCCGGAATTGGGGCAGTAAAGGGATCTAGATCACGCTGAGATGCCCAAATAGATAAACGCTTCTGCTTGCTGGAATAAACCTTCCTAGTAGAAGATTTATGAGCTGCAACTAATATCTTTTTGACTGGTGAAGATAACCTGGGAGCCCTGACTACCATGGGAACTGGAACAGCCAGACATTGAGGTTCATAGGTGTGTACTAGGCTAATGGCCCTGGAGCCTTTACAAGCCTAGCCCATAGAAGTGCCCTGACATCGTGCCGCCCAACGTTGGTTTCCAGTGCCTCTGTCAAGTAGAGCCACTGGAGTGATCCCTGGGGTTAACTTTCTTTTTCCCATCCACTCTTCAAGATTTCTCTTGAAGAGGACCAGTGAGGTGTTCTGCTTGACATGTATGGGAAGTCTATCCCAAAGCATTGGCAGTGTCTGGGTTATAAACTTCTCCCCCCAGCATGTTCTGTTGATTGCGGTAATGAGGTTGAGGTCTCTAGAACGTGTGGTGTAGAAGGATTGGAATTTCTTTAGATGTAGCATTTCTAACAGAGCTGGGTCAGACATAGCTTTGTAAGTCAAGCAGAGATCGCCTCTTAGTAGACAATGTAAGGCAGAGAATAGCTGGAGTTTTTTGAGTTTGTCTGTGTAGGACATGTGTTTAAGGCCTAGGATCCTCTTTGTGAAGTACTTTTGTGGCCTTTCCAGCTGTTGCATGTGTCTAGTGAGGTACATGCCAAATGGGGCATTATACTCTGACTGGCCTAATGAGGAAAGAGTTGAGAGAGATAATGACCTCTCTCTTTCTGGATGCAAAACCCATGGTAATGAGATGTGCCACATAGAAGAACTTTCTGACCACAGTGGCAATGTGGTGGTCGAAAGAGAGGTTGCTGTCAACCTGTGTACCCGGATTTCTTATAACACTTTCAGTGTTCAGTGGGCTCCCTTTGAATGTGGTAATTAGTGGGAATGGAGTTTTTCCCAAAGGGGATGACGACGCATTTTCTGGCATTAAGCAGTCATTGGTCCCAGTGAGGCCTTTCTGTTGTATGTCTACATCACTTGGGGAGTTAATAATGGCTCCCAGGTTGCAGTCGTCTGTGACCTTGGTCAGCCAGAGTCCCTTTGTGTTGGCCTGGACTATTGAGAAGTAGATGCCAAACAGGAGAGGACCCAGGACCGATCCCTGTGGGACTCCACTCATGACTGGTGTTGGCAGTCTGACTTGGAGTCTGCTACTTTCACACTGTGGGTTCTATCTGTGAGCCAATTTGCAACTCACCTAGTGATATAGGGGTTGATGCCTAGTTCGGTGAGTTTATCAATAATTCCTGAGTGGGGAATGGTGGCCAGATCGAAGTAGGCTGTATGAACTGCCTACCTTAGACTGACCTCAGCTGGGTGAGGGATCCCTGAAGGATGAAATCCAGAGCTGGATCTGATGTCCAGGGGGGGACACACTACATGAGACCACAGAGAAGGAAACCAGATGTGGTGAGTCCTGAATGGGGCAATGAGGATAACTGAGCTCCCCAGCCTGCAAGCTTTCTGAAGGAATTTCGGGATCAGAGGGAGAGGAGGATAAGCATACAGAAGATCGGAGGGCCAAGCATGAACCAAAGCATCTCTGGGGGCTTCCCTCTGTGGGGGACTCAGAGCAAAAAACTCACTGAAATTCGCTTTGGAAGGAGAGATGAAGAGATTGCAGCAAGGCTGACCTCAGCAAGGCTGACCCCACTTTAGAAGGATCTGCTTCGCTACTGAAGGATTCAGTGACCACATGTAAGGCATCAGGATAGACCTGCTGAGCCTGTCAGCAAGAATGTTGGACCTCCCCGGAGTGTGCTTTGCCACCAGAAAACTGCCTGTGTACGGCCTCAGATCTGAGTACTCCAAAACTGGGGTTCAGATTGGAAAAGGAATGATTGGGACAAAGGCAGACTGCATGCCCCCAGCCCCAGAGGGGGGAGGGGGCAGGCAAGACTCCCACCTGGATCTGTGTGTGGATAAATCTCTGCATCATCCTGTCCACCTCGGCTTCAGAGAAGCTGGCTGTGGGTGGACCCAGAAGAGGAAGCCACTGAGACCAGTCTAGAGAACTGGTGAGGGAAAGCTGACAGTGAGCAGACCCGAGATGCCTGTGGTCTAGGATAAAAAAACTACAAACTTACCCAAAACAGTTGCTTAGAGCCCGGACCCCAATGTGAACGTAGTGCAGCAAACCAGATCTGGAGGAGGAGGGAAACAGGGGCATTATGGGTAGAGGAGGAGCTTGGAGCTCAGATCAGATGCTGGAAATGCGGCCAAGTTGGATCTGTCCCGGATCAAAGTACCCACAGGTTGAAGAACATATGAAGACAACAACTTCAGATCTGCTGTTTCTTGCATCCTGTGGTTCATTTTGTAAGCTGTGAATTCCTGCCTTAATCCTAAAAGTTCAGCATCAATTACTTGCTCACAGACCCCCTACAAACTGAATTAGTAAAGGATATCACAACTAATGTCAATGTGACTCATTTGAACTATGTATATACTAAAGAATTATTTCAGTTAGACATTATATGAGAAGATTAGTATCTATTAGCTTATTGGGCAGCCACGGTGGTGCTGCAGTTAGCGTTGCTGCCTCACAGCAAGAGGTTCTCCGGTTCGATCCTCGGCTGGGGTGCCTTCTGTGCGGAGTCTGCATGTCCTCCTTGTGGTTGTGTGGGTTTCCTCCGGTTTCCTCCCACATCCCAAAGACATGCTGTAGGTGGATTCGGACACACTAAATTGGCCCTAGGTATGAGTGCGTGCATGTGTGTGCCTTCTGTGGAAGATTGGGTGCCGGGCTGACAACTCGACACTGTAAAGCTCCACTGCCAATCATGAGCGGACGGTGATCCGCTGTGGCGACCCCTAACTGGGAAAAATCCGAAAGAAGAAGTAGTATCTGTTAGCTTATTCCATATGTTGACAAACAGAACTGTACCGAATGCTTTTTAGGAGCTCCTAGCTCACAAATTCTTCCACAGATAGTTTTATTTCTCTAAAGTCAGCATTAAGGGGATTTAAATGGTTTATGTTTATGACTCTGAAGTGTGTATATGTAATGCATCTAGCATAGAAGTGTACGTAAATATTGTGTAGCAGTGAACCTGTTTTGTAATTAAGTCCTTTTTCTTTGAAAACTTTGGCAGCCACCTAGAAGCGTGATTGACGCATTATCATTAATGATTTATTTTATCCAGAACCTATTACTTCTCTTATCAGTAGTTTGGAACCTGAAATGCAGTGAATGCATTTGCTTTACTTTGATTTCAGGTAGTACTTAATGCCATGCTTTCCCCAGTCTACTTGTTTGTAAACAGCTCATGTAGCAAAACAGTATGAGGGGAAAGAGTGCATCTCTTTGGTTTAATTGTATTGTAAGCAGGTGTATGATTGCAAACACTTCTCATCTGGAAGCAATAAATATTGTAATTCAAAAGATAGTACTGCAGAAAAGCTTGAAAATAGGAACAGATCGTGGTCAGAATCTCTCTATTTTTTTCCCTTGGGGCTATTTCCTCCTAATTTGTAATTTCTCTTTTCACAGGGACAACTCCAGTTTCAGAAACACCAAGATAGCAATATAGGATGTGCACTGGAATGGACCTGAGCTTCTGAAAGAATGAGAGTTGGAGAGATTCCAAAGCTCCCTTTTCTATGTTCAATCAAAGAATGAGGATTCAGTAGCACCTGAAGTAGAAGAAACTGAACTTTTGGATTGCCCATTGTGGAATCCCCTTCATGAAGACTTCCTTTCAAGATGGACTCTCTGAATCATGTGGTTGTGCCTCTGTCTTACTGGCAGAACTTCAGTTACCTAGGTACATCCCCTACATTGCAGTGCCACGGAGGTTAATGTTTGTATTTATCCTACATAACCATGCTGTTTTATGCAGGTATTGGTAAATTGTTTGGTCTTACCATCCCCTTCCAAATGCTCCCAATAGTTTGAATATTGTCACCTTCACTGTATGGTTACTGAATGCCAACTCGGTTTGAGATTGAGGAATGTGATACCGAACATGAGACTTTTAGCAGCAGTGCTGTATTCCACAGTCTCACCAGTAGACTGACAAAATGGACTTGCATGATAATAGGTGTAAAGGCCACACTTGGAGACACGATGTGAAGTTAGATTACTGTTTTTCTTCATGATGTGTATTATGGGTGGAAGACACTTTGCCATTCTTGACAGCTCATCTTTGCTAAGTGGAGAATGTATACTAGTATAGACTGTTTTGAGGGTTGCTTCTTCCTCTTTGTAATGTTGGTGCTGTCATGAAGTCCATTTCAGGTTGGGACATTCAGCAGCCAGTGTTAAACTGCTGAGATGGTGTGTAGTAAAGTTTTATTTTCTGAGGACTCTGGTGCTTTGTGTCCTTTTCTTAATTTTTCCTTCCAGAATGCAGAAGTATTTCATGACTTGAATGCTCCCAGTCCAAAAATGCCATACTTTATATTAATGATTTGCAGTCCAGCCCAATTTTATTGTGCCATTGCTTTGTAGTTTAGAATTACTGTTTAAAAAAAATAATCATTGCTGTTGGGACTCTGAATGTCCTATTAACTCATAACTTGTTTCATAGCACCCCTTTGTTGACTATATGAAGAGAATGGCTAAATGATTTTGCATTTAAATTGAAAGATGAGCTTTAGCAGAGTTCGTAGTTAATACAGTGTACAGTGTGTTTGTGTACTTTTACACGTGCATGTGTAGTGTGTGTGTATGTTTGTATACTTTTACACGTGCATGTGTAGTGTGTGTGTGTGCATGCATATGTTTGACATTCTAATTTCTGTCTAGAAATCTTGTTTCATACATCTGAGGGAAGTGGAGTTTTAATGAAGGTGAGCTGTACACTTAAACCCAAAAAGGTATTTTTGGAGCAGTATTTTAGTTTTGTGTTATGCTTGGTTTTGTGTCATGCTTGAGTTTGGCCTTTTGTTTTCAATCCAGTGCTTATTCTTGTATCCCCAGTATGTATTCTGATGTACACTTTTATTTTTCATGCTTCGTGCACCATATTTTCTTGCTGTCTGTGTCCTGTGAGGAAATTAAGTGATCATATTATATCCTCTACTTTCATCACTTCATCGTTTCATCATGAGATGTTCAGAGGCTTGTAGAATGTCATATTTTTTTTCACAGGCTCCTATACCAGCCAGGGAGAGGTTTACACTTGGTCTTCTTCCCTAAAGGATTCTGTCATGCTAAGGAAGCACTTTTGTTTATTAAGTGGTAGGTCTTGTCTCAGAGTTCTTTTTCAGCCATGGCCCATGTCTGAGGCAGTGTTAGAGAGAGCATAGTTATTGGGTAGTCTTAATACACTGGTTCTTACGTAAAGATGATAAAATTAAACATTTTGTTGGTATAAAAAACATAATACTGCAAGTGTACTGTTCTTGAAGGCAGAGTAAGTCAGCTGAATGCTAGATTATCATTTTTGCAATCCTTACATTTAGGATATCCTGCCTGCAGACACCCTGACTTCCATGGTTTTGTCCTTCCCAGAGCATCAGCTGATGTCTTCCCAGCAAAAGTGTGTGTCTTCTGAGCCCATCTTGATATCTTTGTTGATGATCTTCGTGTTTCACTGTTGCAGTCATCACCTGTGGGTTATCCCTGCTGTGGTAGCCCTCGGCCGTACCGAATACCAGAGTCAATGTTTTTCTGCGTCGGCTGCTGTTGCTTGCTGCCTGACCTCAGGTCTTCATTGCTATAAAGGAAGTCAGCCAACGCCATTACAACAGTCTTTCTTGCCATGGAGCCTGTAGCAGAAGCAGTTCGCAAATGTGCCAGTCGGTCGCTACCAGAGTTTGAATTACAGCTGAAAACCTCTAAAGCTAAGTACCCTGTTGGGGATCCTTTTTTCTTGAACCCAAAAACGGAAAGTGCCAAAAGTTTACTAATAAACAAGTTGAAAAAGCACAGTGGTCCAACCAGTCCCAAAACTCTAAATACTTTAATAGCCAAAGATACGAACACACATATCGGAAAGGTAACAATATATAGAACCTTTTAGAGAAAGGTATGTATAGAGGAAGCTGGGATGGAAACATGAGAGGCAAAAAGGGTATGTTCAGATGTGGGAGTTGTAACTACTGCTCCCACATACAGAAAACCAAGAACAAGTGAAAAGCACCAATAAAGCAAAGCAGATCCACAACCTGGAAGCTGGCTCTGGAAGCCCAGAATAAAAAGTTGATGAATGCTGGTATTCCTTCTTCCGCAAGGCAGAAAATGAAAGGCTGCAACTTACATAAAACTTTCTTGCTTTAATAACAAACAACAATCTCCTCAAGCGCTTTCGCTCAGCCTGGTGCTGAGCTTTTTCAAGATACGATGAAATCAAGCTGGTTGTTCTTTATATACATAGTCAAAACTTGACCAATAATTCAATTAGTAAAAGAGAAGGTCTAATTAGCCCTTCAAATTACTTGCTGGTACAAAACCTGCTTGCAGGCAAACCTTTACTAAGCACAAGTCACTGCAATGTCCAACAAAGTATATGCATAAACTTAATAATCAATTGTTGGTGTACGCACAGATTGCCATAAAAATATACAGTGTTAAAAATATGCAATATTAAAACTATGCAATGTTAAAACAATATTCAAAAGCCAATACTATACACATGCTAGTATGTTAAAAATATTAAAATGTGCTGTTTATTCAGCAAAATTTTATTTCTATATAAAAACCCTGAAAACACTGGAAAACCGAAAATTCATAATTTAGCCTTCCTTAACCTCAGGACGCTACTAATGCTGCAAGCGTCATTGAGCCCTGGTTGCCTTCCTGCATCTAGTCTTAGCTGCCATAATAACTCTTTATATTCTAAAAGAGACCCCCAGTCCCCCCCCCCCTTTCATCCAACCTTAGCTGTTGTAAAATAATGAATTTAATTTCCATGTTAGGACAAAAAAGGGAATGTCTATAAAAGCATTAGTTTCCTTTTTCTTAATTATATCATACTGATACTCATAAATACGTCTTTTGAGGGTTCTTTCAGTCTTTCCTATGTAGAAACTTTTACATCTAGTACATAAACCTAAATAAACAATAAATTTGGCATTGCAATTATAATGGCCCCTTGGTTGATATAGGAATTTTCTTGATGGTAAATATAACCTGTGTCCATTGAATATAGCCAGGCATTGCTTGCACATTCCACATTTGTATGTGCCTTCTTTTTTATTATCACTACTTGCCATTGGTTTGTTCTGATTCATCTCTAGCATTTCTTTTAAATTGGTACCCCTACGTCTAATGAATCTAGGAAACTCTGGAATCATATTACCCAACCTATCGTCCAGTCTTAGGATCGGCCAGTATTTCTTTACACTGTTTTCCACAACCTCATAATCAATACTAAAAGTATGGATGTGTCCTTTTTGTTCCTTATTCTGCAGGCTACTGCCCACTTGGCATATTGATGTGCCCGTAGTGTCTAGGAGAGGTGGATATTTTGTTTCCCTGCACCTAATAATTTCTGTCGCTAGCTCTTCAACAAGAAGGCTTGGATACCCTCTTTCAAAGAATCTTTCTTTTAGGAACCTAATTTCCTCCATAAACACCTGATTTGTGTTGCACATTCTGGAGGCACGGATACATTGCCCCTTGACTATGCCTCTTTTTTGATATTCAGGGTGGTTACTTTTAAAATGCAAAAAAGCATTTGAATAGGTGGGCTTCCTAAACACACTTGATATGAACCTATTGTTAACTTTATCTTTAACCAAGTGCACATCCAAGTAATTCAAGCTGTCAAAACTCAATGAGTGTGTAAAGGTTAGAAAAGAAGTAGTGCTGTTGATGTAATGAAAAAATTCCTCCATATTTGCCCTAGTACCACTCCATACAAGACAATTGTTGTCAAGAAATCTGACATAATGCTTGATGTACTGTGCCCACTCTGTGCCAAAAATATATGTGTTTTCCCATTTATGCAACACTATGTTTGCATAAACTGTGGCACAGGCCGCCCCCATTGCAACACCTGATTTTTGCCTGTAGAAATGACTGTTGAAACAAATGAAATTATTTTCCAGGATTAGTTCCATTAACTCCACCAACAAGTTTGTGGTGTTGGAAGTAAGTTTCGCCTCTTTAACTAAAACATCACTAAACCATTTCAGTCCTGTAGAATGAGGTATACTGGGGAATAGTTGAACAATGTCTATAGTTACCAGCAATAGATCCGGATGGTATGCTAGGGATTGCAGACCCCTAAGAAAATCCCAAGAATCCCTGCAGATGTACTTCAAAGAAGCAGCAAATTGCTTCAAAGTGTGGTCTATAAATTTTCCAATCGGTTCTGTTATACCTCCTTGCCCAGATACTATAGGTCTGAAGTGTAGGGGGTCAAGACCTTTGTGTGTTTTCGGGATGCCAAATATTACAGGAATTCTTGGCTTGGCAACAATTAAAAAATTATACAATTTTTCATTAAAAACCCCTTGCAAAAGATGGTCATATAAAATGAAAGAAATTCTTGAGTATGCCATATGTAACTCATTCCTGGACACCTGTTCATACTGCTCCGGGTCCTGCAACAACTGAATGTAGTCTGAATTATACATCAGAACTAACCCCCCCCCCCCCTTATCTGTTTTCATAGCCCTACAGTTATTACTTTTGAGATCCTTGATTAAATTCATCTCATTCCTACTGATATTATGGGGGTAATTTCTTTGCTTATTATTGTTAATCATCCTGATGTCTTTTTCCATCATTTCTTCAAATATTTTGACTGTTGGGTCCATAGGTGGGTTAAATGTACTCCTACGTGAAAGCTTCATACTTACAGGAAGTTCCCCTTTAAAATAAAGCATTAGGTTCAGTTGCCTGCTAAACATTTTTAAATCTATCAACTCCTGTTCCATCCTGTTAGAAAATGCTGGCACAAAATGCAGTCCCTTGGTGAATAAATCAAAATGTTCTGTTCCCAAACTAATGCTGGTATAATTGTAAATCGAAAAATTGTTTTCTGTTACCAGTGTAACCTTATTTGAAACATTCAAGCTGGCCACAGCATTAGTCGTGTGTGGATAGCTCGAAATAGCCTGCATGTCCTGGTCTACTTGTTCCCCCACTCCTGAAAAACTCCGTTCGTCCCCCCCCCCCCCTGTTTGGGGGAAAGTGAAAATCCTGGTGTACCAGCACTTGATTAAACTCCGCCCTTGTAACCGGTGCACTGTCATCTCGTGGTTTAAGTAACTGAGGAGTGTCAGAGAAAGTACTCTGTGCTCCTTCTTCCGCCATGGATCCGAAACAGTTCACAAACAGAAAACCAAGAACAAGTGAAAAGCACCAATAAAGTAAAGCGGATCCACAACCTGGAAGCTGGCTCTGGAAGCCCAGAATAAAAAGTTGATGAAATGCTGGTATTCCTTCTTCCGCAAGGCAGAAAATGAAAGGCTGCAACTTACATAAAACTTTCTTGCTTTAATAACAAACAACAATCTCCTCAAGCGCTCAGCCTGGTGCTGAGCTTTTTCAAGATACGATAAAATCAAGCTGGTTGTTCTTTATATACATAGTCAAAACTTGACCAATAATTCAATTAGTAAAAGAGAAGGTCTAATTAACCCTTCAAATTACTTGCTGGTACAAAACCTGCTTGCAGGCAAACCTTTACTAAGCACAACTCACTGCAATGTCCAACAAAGTATATGCATAAACTTAATAATCAATTGTTGGTGTACGCACAGATTGCCATAAAAATATACAGTGTTAAAAATATGCAATTTTAAAACTATGCAATGTTAAAACAATATTCAAAAGCCAATACTATACACATGCTAGTATGTTAAAAATATTAAAATGCGCTGTTTATTCAGCAAAATTTTATTTCTATATGTATATACTGCTCCCACATTATAACAGGGGAAACCTTGTTTTTGAAGTCAAGGAATAGGAAAATTAATTTAAATACATTTGTAAATTGTAACACAAAAGGAATTATTTACCTGGCTTTATGTAAAAATTGTGATTCATTTTATGTAGGTAAAAATGAAAGCTTAAACCGAGATTATATAAGCATCTCTATGACAGAAGGAGGAAGCATGAGAATAATGCTCTATATAAGCACACTTGTGTATGCTTAGGGGCGCAGTTTGTTTTTTTTGTGCTTGAAACAGTTGGTATGGACCCAAGGGGTGGACCATGGGAAACAAGAGTGGGGTACAGAGAGCTCTACTGGCAAATAGTGTTGGAAGCTGTAGGTTCCCTGGTCTAAACAATATGATTTCCCTTGTGCCTGTGTTAAAGCTCAGAGCTGCTAAATTATAGACCGAGTTTTTAAAGATAAAGAAATAGATATGGATCTTTATATCAACACAAAACACACCAATTTCAGATTCAGGTATTTATTTACTTCGTATTTGCCATATATATTATGTTTGAATTATTAAATGACATTATATGTGATTTTACCATTTGTCCACTAGATGGCATTATGACACAAAGAATATTATATTTTATTATTTAAACTTGAATAATTTATGTGTAAACTATGAAATAAAATGTTTTTAATTTATTTTTAAAAATGTATAATAGTTATATTTGATATTCATGATTTTAAAGTGAATTAATTGTTTTTATAAACATTTTAAACAAAAGGGTTAGGAAATGTATATGTTTTAGTATTAACTGAGTGTTGTTTCTTATTAGTCATTATTTGATTGTTAGTTATTTAAATATGTTGGTTAGGTTAGGTTAGCATACTCATCTGAAGAAGTTGTTTGGATGAAAACGTATTTGTAACATTGTCAGCGTTAATGTGTGTTTGTATCTTTGGCTATTAAAGTGTTTCGAGTTTTGGGACTGGTTGGACCATTGTGCTTTTTCAACTTGTTTATCCTTTTTTCTTGGACTAACCAATGTCTGAAAAAGTTAACTGTCTCGCATGTGGAAAGCAAATACCACACCGAGACTTTCATTTATACTATGTTACTTGTTTAGGCCCAGACCACAACATCCTCCATTGCCGGTTCTGTGCCCTTTTTATTGTAGCCAGGTATTTTCGTCTTCCGTCTTTGCATTCTGAAATAGTGTCCGTCAGCCAACAATCCTTAGACATTATGAAAAAAACGTAAGGATAAAGATAGAGACAGGCCACACAAGGCTAAGCTTTCAAACGACTCTACCGCTAAGCAGGTAGTCAGCTCTCTGGAATTCAGTGAGTGGCCTTCGCAGCCCCAGATGCCCGGTTCGATACCTTTGCTGGCTTCTAATGAGACTATTTTGGAGTCCAATATGATGCAGAAATCTTCTTCATCTTCCTAGACTTTAGTTGTCTCTGCCTTGGTTGGGTACAGAGCTGCGACGCAGGCACCGGCTTCTGAGGAGGTTTTTCACACTACCAAATCTAGAGAAAAACAGACATCCTCTTCGACCATTTCTCTCAGACCGATGAATACTCTTATGCCTAGAGCCAAGGCCACTCCTAGGAAAACTACCTCTAGCCACCATTTTACTCCTGCTCCACCACCCCAAGCTCAAATGCGTAAAATGGTGGAGGATCTTATCACCCTTATCAGGGGTAATCAGGTCACACCTTCTAAAAGGAAAAAAGACCTTTCACCTGAAATGCTGACAGAACAGGATTCTGAGGAGTCTGATTATTCAGATTTTGAAGAGGAGCAACAACCTCTGACTGCTTATGAGGGTTCAGATGTAGAGGAATCCATTCCTTCTGCTTCCCCACCAGAAGATCTGTCCTTTGGGGAAACCCTTCACACTCTCTGGGAACATTTCTACTGAGAATCCCAGGACTTTCCTCAGTCTAAGAAAAGACTAAGAGAGCTTCTAGACCTGCCCCAGCATAGACCCTTGGCCACCCCTCTAATCTTAGAGGTCGTTGATGCTTCCATGAATCCAGCTCAACTCCCGACTCCCTCCCACCTGCTCCCAGAAAACCTGACCGGTATTAGAGTACCGGATTCTCACAAATACCTGTACAGAAATTCTGCTGCAGACCCAGAGGTCATTACACAGGGACCAAAAGGAGCTAAGGCTAGTTCTGCAAAGAATCCTATTCCTTCTGACAAGGACTTCAGAGATCTGGGCAGATGGGGTAAAAAAAGTATAACCTCTGCAACCTTAGCTATCAGAGCACTCAGCTGTCAATTCCACTTGTTAAAATATCAACAACACACTTTGGAGCTATTAAAACAAATGATTTCAACCAGACTGTGTCAGTTCGAAAGAGTTAGCAGATTTACTGCACTCTACTTGTCAAGTGGCTAAACACTCATTACACTGTGGATATGGCGCCCTAGAAGCCTCAAGCAGGACAGTAGTGTCAGGATCTGTCATTTAGGAGACATGCATGGTTGAAGGAACAACCTCTCCTGATCATGTCTTATCTAAATTACTTGATGCACCCTTGGATAAGGACTGCTTGTTTGGATTAAAAGCAGAAGGGGTGCTTAAAAAGATGGAAGACAAAGCAAAATCTATGCAAACAGTAAAAGATTTCCTTCAAGTACAACCTCCTAGGTTCAGCAGGAATTTTCCCTCAAAACACTGGTCCTTTCCTACACCTAGCAGACAGGGGCAATGTAAGCCCCGCAGGGGCAGACCACCCAGACTCCTCCTCCAGGGACAGCAGAGACCCAAACAGTGGACCACTTCCACTCCAAAGGCAGGGAGTTCTAAGCCATCTCTCTTTGGCAAAAACTCTCAGTGACTCCCTGTCCCCCCTCTGCCCTCTTTTCACTCACCAAAAACTAGGAGGAAGGCTCTCCCTCTGCAAAGAAAATTGACTTTCTGTAACAAAGGACCAATGCGTCTTAAAGATAATTTTTCAGGGATACAAATTCTCCTTCAACTAACTCCCAATTCCAAGAGGGTACCCAGACTTGCCTCCAAATCAGTGGACAGAGGCATTGAAACAAGTCCAAACTCTCATATCCTAAGGGACAGTAGAACCTGTTCCCTCAGATCAAGCAGGCAAAGGCTTTTATTCCAGACTATTCCTTGTTCCCAGAAAAGAGGACACTTGGCACCCCATCCTGGATTTAGCCATTTTGAACACCTTCCTGGTGGTCCCTAAATTCAAAATGCTAACTTTGCAGCAGCTGCTACCTTTGCTGACAAAAAATGCCTGGTTAGTTACCCTAGATCTAAAAGATGCCTACCCTCCACATCCCCATAAGGGAATCCTGCCGGAACTTCCTTCACTTCAGAGCAGGCTCACAACACTTTCAGTTCTCTGCGCTACCCTTTGGCTTGTCTACTGCTCCCATGGTATTCACCAAATGCTCAGCCCTGGCCATAGTCTTTTGCAGACAGAAAAATATACAAATTTCCCTTATCTGGACGACTGCGTCATTCAGGCAGATTGCAAAGAAAAGCTCCTCAAGGACCTCCTATTTGTCAAACCCTCCTAACCTCTTTAGGATACACCATCAATGAGAAGAAATCAAGGCAAACTCCCTCCAGGAAGATCATTTTCTTGGGAGAACTGCTGGACACAGCATCCCAAATGGCCTTCCTGTCCCCAGAAAAGCAGAGCTTCCTGCCTCTCTATTTTACCCAGCTGGCTTCCAGAAGTCACCTCACTGTGAGGAAGTTCCTGCAAGCCTTGGGGTACACAGCATCTTGCATCCTTCTAATTCCTCTGGCCATCACATGAGAAAACTTCAGCGTTACCTAAAGAATCTTTGGTGTCGGCACTCTCAACCTCTAGAGACCTCTCTACCTCTGATCCCCTGTATAAGGGTAGAGTTTCTCTGGTGGGTAGGGGCCTGTGCCCAGAACAAGGGTCTTTCCTTCACCCTCCGCCCAACCGGGCAGACCGTTATCACCGACGCCTCAGACATAGCTTGGGCCGCTCATGTAGAAGGCAGGTGCACCCAAGATGTTTGGATGCCCAGCACCTTCCCTTACACATCAACCAGAAGGAAATGATGGCAGTACAAAAGGCTCTGACTCCTTCAAACCCCATCTCAAGCCCGGGATTCTCCTTATCAAAACAGACAACACCACAGTAATATGGTACATCAACAAACAGGGAGGGACCCAATCTTACCCTCTGTGCAGGCTAGCCATGAACCTCTGACTTGACAGCCTTTTCCATGAGACTACACGTGATAGCCCAATACCTACCAGGGATCAACAACACCCTGGCAGACCACTTAAGCAGAAACTTACTGGATCCCCACGAATGGCAGCTCCACAGAAAAATATTTTTACAAATTACTCGGGCGTGGGGGACTCCGGAGGTGGATCTTTTTGCTTCACATCTCAACCATCAGCTGAAAAAATTCTGTACCAGGGAGTATCACGACCTAGCGTGGATGGTGGATTCCTTAACCTTCTCTTGGAACACCCTGTTTGTGTACGAATTCCCTCCTGTGCCTCGTGTTCCCAAGGTACTGATCAAAATAAGGGAGGAGAGACCAATGGCCATCCTCATTGCTCCAGACTGGCCAAGACAACATTGGTACCCCTTACTGTGCAGCCTGACCTTACAGCCTCCCAAGCAGCTTCTCCTGACCTCAGACCTTGTAACTCAGGTGGGGGGAGGGAATGCTGCACCCAGACTTGCAGACTCAAACTGTCAGCATGGCTAATACTCTAAAGGCAAATAAGGGGCCCCTGTTAAGCACATGGGTCATAGACATCATCACAGAGGCCAGAAGGCCCAGCAGCAGAAAATCTTACACAGGAAAATGGAAAAGATTCTGCTCCTGGAGCCAGTCCAGAGGGAGGCAATACCTCACAACCTTCCATCCCTCTTATCCTGGACTACCTAGTGGAGCTACTTAATAGTGGCCACTCCTTCCCCTGTATTAAATCCACACCTCAGCCATTTCAGCTTGTTTTGATACAGAACAGCCCCTGTTCCCCCATCCTTTGATTAAACAATTCTTCAGAGAGGCTTCTGATATGAGATCTCCCAGAAGGCCACCCACTCAAGCCTGGGACCTGAATTATGTTTTGGAAAAACCAACTTTACCACATTTCAAACCTGCTACTTCAGCAGAATTAAGATGCCTCTCCTGGAAGACTGCTTTTCTCTTAGCTATCACCTCAGCCAGAAGGGTTTCAGAACTTCAGGCATTGAAGGCCATTGAGCCCTTCTTCATCTTCCATGCAGACAGGGTCTCCCTGAGGACTAATCCCTCCTTTATGCCCAAGGTAGTATTTAATGTAACTCTCAACCAGGCCATACATCTACCCACCTTCTTTTCTAACTCTCAAAACAAGGGGGGAAGAATTCTGCACTCAAAAGATGCGCACAGACATCTCATATACTATCTGGACCGTACTAAACCCTTCAGGAAAACAGACCAACTACTTGTCAGCTTTGCCCCAGGGGCAGAGGGGAAGCCCATTTCCAAACAAACCATTTCCAAATGGATATTGCACTGTATCCATTATGCTACAGACTGCATGAGAACCCCTCCCCCCCAAGTCTATTCAAACCCATTCCACTAGGGCAGCCTCCACTTCCCCAGCCTTCCTCAGAGGAGTTCAAACCAGGGACATCCTGGAAGCTAAGGTCAAAAAAGAAATTCTCTGCAAGTAGGACCCAGGTGCAAGGCAGGAAACAGTATAAGTAGACAAAATTGCCAGCACCAAATGCAGTGTAAAGCAACAAAATAAGGCTAATAAGTTGAATACATAACTTGTTGTGTCTTTCAGCTTTTCCCGGATAGGGGTCGCCACAGTGGAATTTCGGTCTGCTAATGATTGGCAGTAGATTTTTATGTGCCGAGTTGCCGGCCCTGATGCACAGTCTTCAACAAAGGTACGCTCATTCACGCATGTCTCCACACAGAAGATGCTCTAGCTGAGAATCGAATAGGACAACGTCTTACTGTGAGGCGACAATGCTACCGCAGCACCACCACCGTATTTATTAAATATAATAAAATAACCCAGACCGGTTTCAACTAACAGGCTTTTCTCAGTGGGAATCAAAGTAATAGCAAATTAGAAATGACACACGTGTGTGTGTGTGTGTGTGTGTGTATATATATATATATATATATATATATATATATATATATATATATATATATATATATAGCATGAGTCATCCAATAGGATTCTTCCCAAAGTGATCTTCCCAACACTCAAATTGTTTCCTGTATAATAAAAAGAGAATATAAAAGTTATACAATAAATCTATCATAGTTACTATCCATTGTAATTGGTAAAATTAAAATAAACATGTAACATTGTTATAAATGATCATTTAAACCAGGTGAAAACAAAGCACCCAGTTTAATGATCCAATACTTCTCTTTTTTAGTGAGAATTGAATGCCGTCCTCGTTTATTGGATCTGTCACCAAGAATTCTGTCTATAATGCTGAACTGGAATCTGGCTGAGGTGTGTTGTATACAATGTCTAAAGAGGGCATTGGTCTCCCTCTTGGTTTGTATGTCGCTACGGCGCTCCGACATGCGTAATCGAAGTGGTCGTGATGTCTGTCCAACATAAAATGAAGCACATGTAAATGTTGCAAGGTACACCACCCAGTCACTGTTACAATTGCCAAAGAATTTCATGTCAAAAATCCTGTCAGTGTTTTTGCTGGTGAAGTGTTTCGATGTAATAATATATGGACATGATGAACAGTGACCACATTGGTAAGTACCCCACAGTTTATCACCTGTCATGGTTAGTTGATGGTGTATCGCTCCAGTCGAACTGACCCTTTTGAAATGTGAAAAAAATGACCCAAATGTCCTCCCTCTCCTGTACCCATACTTGCATGCATCACCAATCCACGGAGTGAGCTCCTCAATGGCAGTAAGAATGTTCCAATGTTTGGACATAACATTCCTAATTAGGTTGATGTTACGTCCAAATGTTGTGATAAACCGGATAGATTCATCCTGTTCAATATGGGTCATATCACGGTATCTAAGAAGGGAGATTCTGGTAGAATTGATAGCAACTTGTTGGGAATCACCCAGCTCTAAACCTGTTGGCCAGATCCTGTTGGGATTTTTGACCTGAAATTCTTTGGCAATTGTAACAGTGATTGGGTGGTGTACCTTGCAACATGTACATGTGGTTCATTTTATGTTGGCCAGACATCATGACCACTTCGATTACGCATGTCTGAGCACCGTAGCGACATACGAACCAAGAGGGAGACCAGTGCCCTATTTAGACATTCCCCAGGATTCATGAAGCTTGCGCCAGGTGCAGGCGTAGCGTAGGCAGTATAACGCCAAATATGGCCGCTGAGCGATTCAGGTATGATCCAATTCCACGTGCACTACCGGCATATGCCAGAACTGCGCAGCCCTCGGCTTAGGTATGCTAATCACCCCATGCGCAGTGTTGCACCATGCAAATGAAGGCATATAGCGATTCATAAAGTGGTGCAGGCGTAGCGTAAGCCCACAGAAATGTAAACCAAAAAACACGGTTTACATTTTCCCAAACAGAACATCGGAGCTATGGAAGCAGACCAGACACATGTATTACAAAGTTAACATATGCCAATGGCTAAATACACAGCCAATGGCATAAGAAAAGATGCACAGCACCTAAAAAACAACATTTAATGTCATGTCCACAGTAACGCACAGTACAACCTCAGGGCATGTGAGCGCAAACTGGAACACAAAATATATACAAATGTCATAAAAATCGCAATGTAATACAAATCAGGATTTCACCATAATACACAATGGTATGCATGGTACACCACAACCAAGGTGCAAGGGTTGCTAAGGGTCTGCGACAGTGTTTGGTGCAGTAACTATGAATTAGTAGTCAATGTCATGCAAATGAGGCAGGTAATACTGAATCGCAAATGTCCTGCCGGATGAAGGATGTACCATATGGCGCAGCGCTATAACACCGCGGAGTGGCTCAGAGGTGATACATGACATCAGCAGAGGTAGCTTTAAGCACATTGGAGCAATGTAAATCTGGCCTGGCCATTGCTAAGCAAAGCTGCAGGACAGGGGTGGGGAGGTAGGTATAGAATAGTTTAGCTGAGAGCACATATGGTGCCCGAAAGCGCATGTGTACGGGGATGAAAATGTGCCCAGAACCCGGTAAGCGGATGCACGCGCCGCGAACAATAGCACGAACAGGAAGGTCAGGGGAAGAAAAGAAGGAAATGCCACTGTAGGGTAATTGAAGTACAACTGAACAATTAATACCTATCAACTCACGGCGGCCAATCGACGGCAGCTGACAAGTCTGCTTGCAGAAACCTGCAAAACAGGATAAGGGGAGGCATTGGATTGCAAAGAAAGGAGGGGGGGGGCATTGGATTGCAAAGATAGGAGAACTGTCATAGTAGAGCAAAGCAAACCTACAGTAGACCGGCAATAGAACACATTATGCAAGATAAGCCAGGTCTAGGAAAGTACAAATGAAAGGAGGCTGCTGGATGTATGCCAGAAAATGGTAGGTGAAACGTGCAGAAATGTAAAGGGAAGGGCAAGAGGTTATCCACGGCAGCCAAATGTAATTCAACACCAAAGGCACCACAATAGTAGTTCCTGTAGTAAAACACATAAGATACCCTGTAGCTATGATCATACATACACACCCTATGACATCATCGGTGTTCACAGCACAATAGTATAAAGTGTGAAAGCACCCTACACACACCTGTGTATTCCCAAACAGTGCACCATAGGTGTAAATACACGGGGAACTTTTAAAATGTACATGTTGGGAGCTGCCATAGCTGTGATTCATCACCATGTGTTATAGAGACTGACGGTGTTGTGGAGGATGATGCCGACAACCACCGCAGGCCCCGGAGGAGGAAAAGAGTGTTCAGACCAAGGGTAACCTACCAGGGGCTACATGATCTGGAGATAGTAGAGCATTACAGGGTGGACAGTGACATCTTACAGCAAATAGTTAAGCTGTGCCGGCCACGCCTAAGAACCAGAAACAGGGGAACCCATCCCAGTGGACACGAAGGCATGTGTAAGCTTGCGAATACTAGCCACAGGTACTTTTCAAAGGCCAGCTGGAGATATAATGGGGATCTCACAGGCATCAGCATCCAGGGTACTACACCAGTTCCTGGATGCCATGTTACCACATGCCAATGAGCATATATACTTCCCCCGAACTCAGGAGGAGTTGGCCAGCAATATGCGTCACTTCCACCGTGTGGCACACTACCCGGAGGTACTGGGTGCGATAGACTGCATGTACATACATATCAAGTCACCACCCGGTGAGCATGGTAGGCGCTACATAAACCGCAAGGGATTCCACTCCATCAACTGCCAGGTCGTGTGCAATGCCCAGGGCATTTTCATGGATGTGTGTGCTGGCAGCCCTGGAAGCTACCATGACTCCCATATCTGGCATGCCTCACAGCTGTATCAGGTATTTGTCAGGGGGGACATCCCACATGGCCACCTTGTGGGGGATGCTGGCTATGCACTGGAGCCGTGGATGATGACTCCCATCAGAAATGCGCACACACCCATGCAAGAATGCCATAATGAGGCACACTCACAAACCAGAATCATCATAGAGTGTGTGTTCGGGATGCTGAAATCACGGTTCCATTGCTTGGACACATCTGGTGGAGCCTTGCAGTACTCTCCAGGCACGTGTGCCCACATCTTCATAGTATGTGCCATGCTACATAATATGATCCTGCGGAAACAGCTGCAGCAGGGACAAAATGGTGAAGGCCCTCATAGCCCACCTCAATTGCCAAGGCCATCACAGGCACAGAGGGATTCAGACCTTGAACACATAGTGCCAGCCCCAGTAGGCAGACAGAGGCATGCCCAATATGCCTACACCTTGGCAAAGAGGGAACGTATAGCACATACTCCGACAGTGTAGGCCCCTATGGACTGACGCACCACTCCACCTGCACACACAGTAAAATGGATGGCACACACACACGACCACCTGTAAATTGCAATGTATAGGTGGCCCACTGTGTGAATCCTACATAGGCAGCCCTCAAACATTGTACACACAACAGCTGTTGGAACAAGGAATGTCAACACCTGAACAGTACATGTGCCTGTCAGCATATGTTGGTGCTGTGTGTATAGGTTCCCAGGTACATCGGTAGGTACATGCCCGATTGTCAGAGGCCATACACCAAACGAGGCAAACAGTGTCTGCTGTCACCACAACATCGAGTAACCAACTGGCGCTTAGTGGAGCAGAGGCCATCGCGGGATCACATGTGTGTAAGCACTGTTCCGCACACACTCTGCACGGATTCCCTGCTGCGTTAATGAGGGGCGCAACATAATGTAATCATGGATGTTGTGTCAAGGCATGGGGTGTACCCATGACAGGTATTCGTCACCCCAGCATGCTCCACCTACGGTCATTTGAAGTTGTAGCACATTATCGTGTGTGGCTCACTGTGATATACATACCCAATGCCGGAGCACATCCAGTAGACATCACATGGACATATCATTAACTGGACTCATCCATATGTAAACTATCTGAGTTACCCATGTGAGTGCAGTATGGAGTAACAGCCGTAGTATACTCCACATACAAAACGCCATAACACGTGTACAAATCCCAGATCGCCAAGTGGTAAATGCAGTGACCGTTGTGCATGTTCCCGGTCCCACGTCCTGCAAGGGATGTAACGTATTCCTGAAGGCACGAATAATGCAAGTCGGATGCAGGTCATCAGATCATGTTTAGCACACGTTAGCGGGAATATGAGTTGCCCACTGCTGGTAAGCGTCATTTAAAAATGTCTATACGGATATGCGCGAAACAGGGCTAAGCTTCTCCGAATATTGTGCAGATCACGGTCAATGATGTCCAGAACGGGTGAAACCAGCATTATTCACCCCTGTACTAATAGCGCCTGCTCTGAAGGGCAAAACGACCACTGCCAGGAGTAGAACATGCAATCATGTATACAATCACCTAACATCATGGTAGCCAAGATGTACCTACGGCAGGTGTGTAATGTGAGACGTACAGACACAAACGTGCGGAGTCCTGGAAACGGTATACACCGACAAGTACACAATGAAAGGTGTAGCTTGCCTGTCACTTTCCCTGTCAGATGTATGTGTGTGTGTATGTATGTATGTGTGTATATATATATATATATATATATATATATATATATATATATATATATATATATATATATATATATATATATATATATCTATATATCTATCTATATATATATATATATATATATATCTATAGATATATATATATATATATATATATATATATATATATATATATATATAGAGAGATATATGTTGATATATACGGATTCACCGATATCTGCAAATATATAGATAGGTCAACGACATTCATAAAACCTTGGAGGTACAAATAAATAGGATACCGCCAACTATGGGATGTGTCACATACAGACACGTGTAACCACGAGGCTGAAAGACCAAAAGAACACAGTACCGGAACAGTAGAACCGTGAGTAATATCACGATATGAAGGGACATTTAGTTACCGCTGCCGGTGTTGCGGTCCACGTAGGTACTGTGTTCGTGAGTTTGTGATTGCCGTAGTCTGTGTATGTGTGTGGAGGGTTCCGTGTGCGTGTCCGTGTGACTGTAATGTGTGAGTGTGTGTCCGCATCGTGTGTCTGTTAGTGCCAACTCAGAGGTAGATCATTACGGTAGGTGTGGGTATAGCTAGCCGTATGCATACGGTTACCACCTGTCCCACATTAGGAGGGACAGCCCCTCCCTGGGCAGTTGTGTCCTGACATAAAACATTACAAAGGGCAACTGTCCAAGATTGTAGGACATTATTATGTCCCATGTAATATGTAATAGTTGCATTAAATAGTTATGCCTGTATGTACGATACGTAAATGTTACATGCAATAGGATAAGTAGCCAAAGTCCCACAACAATAAGTATGTATTGAGATAAAAGTATGTGCTATCCTGTGTACTGACCGTGGGTATGTGTCGGCCTGTAAACACCGATGTGTGCCCCTCAAGTGTCCCACAATGGCCATTTGAAAAGGTGGCAACCCATGCCAAAGAGGTTCTGTTACCAACACAACTGCAATGACTGCAAATATCTGGGACAGAAATACACGGGATAGCTGTCATTTAGAAATATCCCTTTACATATCGGTGTAATTCCGGAGGTATGGAAGTATCAACCTCACCTGCATACTATATAGAAACCAATTAACAACCGCCCAATGTATAATCCCGTAACATACGTCTACTAACTGATAGCTCTTTAATTAGGGAAGGAGCCCACACACACATATATATGGAATATGTAGAAATGCAAGCCCCACAAACCTGTATTTGTTACGTACACCCACCTACATCCCCCACACTAGAAACTATAGCAATACAGACTGTAATTACAGCACAAACATCCAGTCAGTCAATTACATCTGCAGAAGCGTTAACATACCTTGTGAGAGACACATTTAAAGGCGCCATGCAAAATCGTAGCTGTTGTATAATGGAACAAACGACGATGTTACAGGTTTTGTTTGCAGTAGTCCCTTATCAGACGGTTGGGATGACGGGTACATTCACATGTAGAACCACATACTCTCGCCGTCACACACAATCCACGGGGGACATGAATCCAAACTATACGTGTATCTACACATAGCAGTTGCAATTACACATAACAAAACACAATACAGGCCGTCTCCCCAAAGGTAGGGCAAATGGGCAATGCCCAAGTGGAGAATTCAGTTATACCCCACTGTTGCCGCGTAATTGGCGAATAGAGTAGCTGCACAGCTGATGTGCAAGTAATAAGTCACTCAGGAACACCAATTGGCAGCAGGAAACCACATGTTACAGGTATCGACGTATATAAGGATGACTTGCCAGACTTGCCAGACATTCAAACCGTATGCTCATACCATAGAACTGTTTAAACAGTGTAAGAGAGATAGATTTGAAAGTCTGGAACGATAACAAGGTATGTAGAACACTCTGTATGTAAGTGTATGTATAGCATGTTTTGTATTAATTATGTTAGCGTATGTATAGCCTGTTTTGTATTAATTAAAAGTGTCTGCAATGCATAAAGTGGGAAAAGGTATTCATGTAGTGATGTCTAGCTGAGCATACTAACGCTTGTAGAAATCGTGCGTCCTGCAGTGGGCCACAAGGTAAACATCACAGACACCACAAGGGACGTGACATGAGGGCTTTAAACGCAACAATTCCATACCACCCGCCATCAGTGGTAGGGTATGTCCAACAAGTACGTGCCATAGCAGGGGATAGTATATGTTGATAGGCTTGTGTATGGGCATATAACGACAATGACATGTCTAAGGTGGTCCTGCTGTGCAAGTATGCTTTGCATTATGGGATACTATGTAAAATATGTTTAATGTATAGTATTGTAGGTAGATATGTCAGATATGCTATACAGCATAACAGGCATATCATGCATACCAAAGGTGTCGTCTATTGGCATGTACAATAACAAGATACATATGGCTTGTAGTCACAGGACACTGTAATAGTATGATAGCTAATCTAAATGGAAGGGCTACTCAATTAACCATGCACAAAGGACATGTAATAGCTTCACAGGTTCATAGTGGGGTAATATGCAGTCTGGCAGGTCTGTGTGTAAGCACAACTACAGTGTTCACAACAGCGGCACCTCTCTAGGGTAGTGTCCTGTGAACAGCAGAGCCATGTGTTACCTGCACCTCTGCACAGTACAGCCACCGCAGTGATCCCTGGCGTACATGTGTCTCCCATCCACCAAATGAGGTATCACATGAACAGTGCTACTGAGTGTCCCTGCGTGATGTACATAGGAATCATGTTCCAAAGCATGGTGAGTGTCCGGTTTGGGAATGTAACCCTCAAGCACATCCCACTCATCATTGCTTGTGTGCACATATCCATGAGCATGTTGCTCACAGTGGCTTTTGCTTATGTTGCGTATGTGGAGTATATCCATTAATATTGTTGTAGACATGGGCCCTGTCTGTTCAGCAGAGGTCACCCCTGAGTATGTAGTATGCAAATGTGTACAGACGTGGTGTCCGTAGTTCAGCCGCATACTTTAACCATCGGAGCTCAATAAACGTCATGGCGTGTTAATGTTGTGGTATGTAAAGCCGTAGCGGTTGTGTAAGGTACACCCTAAATGGGGTGTTGTACCCTGAATGTGTGTATACGTCTGGAGTTCAGAGGTACAATGGGTGCCTATGTACCAGCTACACACCCAGTACAGATAAGTGTGGCCACGTAGAAGGATATCCACGCCACAGTGGCAATATGGTTATCACAGGAGTGGGTGCGACATACGTGTGTACAACTAACACGTACAATGTGACATGTATTTAGGGGACTACCACCTATGTGATAGTGGGTGAATGGTGTATTGCAAAGGATATGTTCATGTACCTCGTGTCATGCAGCTTGAGGCCATAATATTGATATCAGGTATCCATCACAGTGACACCCTTATGGATGGAGTCAGTATCAGCTGGTGGATCAATCATGGCACTTTGTATGCAGTGGTCTGTAAAGCTAGGCAGGGAAAGGTCCTCTGTGCTAGCCTGTACCTCAGGGAAGCATATACCAAACATGAGGGGCCCTATGACTGAGGACTGTGGTATACCAAGTGTAACTGAAATGCAGTAGGTACTATGGTATGCTACCCTCATTGTGTGTGTCCTGTCCATGAGCCACTTTGCATAACCTCCTGAGACATGGGGTTTGATGTACAGGTGGATGTGTATGTTGTCAATACCAGAATGGAGAACGGTGCTGAAAGGCAATGAGAGGACAATGTAGGCTGTGTGGACCCCCGTACCGTCATCAACTACCCTGGTAACTGTATGAAAGGAGTCCACCAAGTATAGGAGCCATGCTCTGGCCCTAACAAGTCCAACCTGGGTGGCATCAAAGGACCGGAGCCCAACAATGTCTCTGTGAATGACGTCCATGATGATGTGCCCCATAGCCTTGCAGAACAGTCCAGTCAGGTGTGTAGAGCAATAGTCCCACTTGTGCATTGTGGCACCACCTGTGTGGAGTGTGATAACTGTTCCTGTGTGCCATTCAGGGGCCACAATGTCTGATACAAGGCTATTACTGAATATGGTGGCCTAGTGGGGAAACATGTCGATCAGAGGTTTGTGAACATTACAGCCTGGGATTTTGGACGGTCACATGGGGCCAGTGTCCCAGGACATATAGAGTGCAGGTTACGACTGTGTAGGTGTGACCGCAGGGACACCGCAATGTTCCTGCATGGATTGTGGCCCTGTAGGGAGTGAGAGGGTGTAATGTTAGCATTGAATCCATCTGCCAGCATGTTGCCAACATCACCTGGTTCTGTAATGTTCCTGAGTAACTGTTGTATGTGAGAGCAGATGTGGGTATTGCCATTGACTACTGACATACCACCATAATGCCTTGTGGTACACCCCGGAATGTGTCGCAGTAATGTTTACATAGCTAGTTTTGGAGTATGTGAAGAGGGATCCCGTGGCCCTACCGAGGCTGACCAGTGAGCTACCCCACCATTGTACACCACTTTGCAACAGCCTCCACCTGTTGTTGTAAATTATGTCCATGGAACTGGACCCCCAGAGTGGCATCCGTTATCTGGTGGGTACCGTCATGGCTCTGTGTGGAATAGCATGATCCATGCTGTCGTGTACGTGCTAATGAAGTGCACTGGGGTATGTTTCAGCATTTGTATGTGCATTGTCCATCTGCACGGGTGTCATGACGTTAACTACCACTGTCATAAGATGTCTGTAGTAGGTGTTGTAGTACTCATGTACTGTATATGCCGTGAAGGGTGTGGTGCCGAGATGGGGGTGATTAGCATATGTTCGGAATCCACCAATGAGGGGATAACCCCAGGTGTGGAACACCAGTCACATGTTGATAGTGTCCATGTCAAGGATATTGTTGGTCTTGGAGGTGGTGTGTATGGGTTGATCCAGCCGAGTGGAGGCTATGAATCACGGACAGTGTTGGCCTAATGTGTCGGTACATGAGTGGCTATCCCAGTTAAGTGTGGGGTAGTGTCAGTCTCACATCAGTAGTACCTGTCTGAGCCCTACTGTCCAGTACACCAAGACATAAGGTCTGGTAACCATGGGGTATGTTGTTGAATCTGTAGCTTGTTACAATGTGTATAGCAGTTCTGGACACATTTACTTGCACGTGGAGCACCTCTGATGCATTGTGCTAAGTAACTAGCCAGAATGTGTTTACAGCGTAGTGGAATATGGGAACACCTCAGCCGTGGGTGTGCCAGTCCAGGTTACATGACTGAAAGGTATGGTCTGTGTATAGCCTGTCATTGCAGGTGTGCTCTGCAGAGCCTAGAGGCAGGTCCCAGTCACTGCAGAGATATTGAAGTGGTGCATTATAAGGAGTGCCTTGCCTGCGTGCGTCAGAGATGAAGATGTCAAGCATTGCGTCACATGACCCCATGTTTTGCTTGCCAGTTCCCATTCTGGTGGTGAATGTTATTGGAAACTGTGCAAGACAGGCAGTATAGAAGCAGCAAGAGCCTTACATGTGATCTGTACTCCCAGGGCTGACAGGTGCAGGTCATCTGTGCCAAAGCATCGTGTTGTTTGACTATGTCAGTCTAAGCGGACAGATACCAGATGCCTGTGGAATGACAGCAGAAGCATAGGCAACTGTTGAAGTGACACAGTCAGTCATTGTACAGTGGTTTCAGGTCCGGATGAATGCATAATGCTCCCCAGGGCTTTGCCCATACCTGCAGGGCTACAAGACTGGTGAGCTATTGCATGTCCTTCCACACGTAGTCTGTGAAGTTGCATCTCAGGGCAGTCACACTAACATGGAGAATGACAGTCACATTGTACCTGGTGAGATGTGGCATGGGTGCATAGGTTATGTTGCAGAACCAGTTACCCGACAGCAAGATGTAAGCGACAATCGCCTTGTGTAGCCTGCTGACTGGAACATCAGTGTGACCGCCTACAGTCACCTGTGACAGGTGTGTTGTGTATGTTATAACACCCTATTGGCTGCATGTGATGGGCACACAAATCTGTGGGCTGTAAGTTGTGTTTGGTGATGGGGGCTGCCTTTGGTGCCTACACAGAGTATGGAGAGGTACTGCACAAGTTGTCCTTGTATGTGCGGCCTGTGGTGGAGATCTTGTGAGACTATGTGATGAGTGGGGTGTGTTGCGAATGTTACACGTCCCCACATGACTGTCAGGTGCAGTCAGGGTTGGTGACAGCATTACCCCCAGCAGGGCTGCATATGTGCATCCCCCAAAGGCTGTAGTGTATGTTGGGAGGTGAGCATTGACTGTGTACATGAGACAATTGCTCTATTGCCACATGTACGACATATTCAGCATATAGACAGACAATAGCACTGGTACGTGTCAGTTGGACATGCCTGTATATACAACCATGTCTCACAAGATATGTGGGTTACGTGTGTACAACAGCTGCTGTACTGTAAGCAAGCTGGAAATGTAAGGACAGACAGTGTACCTGTGAGAAGTGGTGTGGAATGGGTGCTATATTAATCAGTAGCTCATGACGTGCTCACAAGTTCTGAACAAGTGTTGAGCATGAACATACAATACAGATAGGGTGTTGGATAATATCAACCCACAAGTGGAGACGACAGTCATAAGCAGTGGCACCGCACTATAACCCTGCTGAGTATGGTCTGCAAGTCCATGAACCATTATCAATGTAGATGTTAGCAGTACAGATGTACATGACAGTACAGATATTTGACTACATATACGTTTGTATGTCACAGGAGTGTTCTACCAGTGGCCTGTTGACAGTATCAACACTACAAAAGGTGCCAGAGTGATGTGCATATCACACCAGTGCCAGCTACAGTAAAGCAGGGTTAATGTGTTGTACTCCACCCTCATTGTAGCCCATACCACACAGACAAATGTCAGGCATCTGTGTACGTAAGGATGTAAATGGCCATGACCTATGAGCAATAGCTATCTCAGTGTTGTTAACGTACAGAATGGGTTGTGTGGGTGAGGTGTGTGACATATGTGCACATTCTGATGAATGATATCAGCACTGTCACCGCTAGGTGAATATCCCTGTACCCATTAACAATCACCTAGGCTGTGGTCAACATTATGGACACTGTGTAAGGGATGGTGCTGTGCAGTACACCTCCCTGAGTTGGTGACGTCTCCAGGCCCCTTAGGTAGTCATACGAGGTAAGCATGTCATGACAGGGTGCCATCCATGAGCACGGAGATCATTGGACAGGCATACACAGCACTCTGGTGACCAATATTAGATCACATATCACCTTTAAGGGGTATTGACCATGCGTGGATGGGCGATACCAGCCTTCACAATCCTCACCTCCAGTATGCAGCATGCTGTCTACCTTGCATAAAGACATTTGCTACACTATGATGTTGGACATGCTACATGTCCATATCCTGATCTGAGTGACATTCGTCATGGGCAGCCACTGTCCTACTACTAGGATCGCCACATGCTGGACAGATCCCTGTGCCATACTCCCGCCATACCATGCAACCCTGTCCATCAAAGCTGCACGTCATCCCTGTCATACATGGTGTGATGGCCGCATGGTAATCCACTGTCTGGATCAGTAATGTGGCACTGATGCACCTCGCGGTGGCATAATAGCTGTCGGATGCAGCTAGGAAACCTCGCCCATACATGCTATAGTTGATAACCATCCCTGCGAATGACGTCCGACTAGCCATTGTCCCATGTCTATCACATGTGCAACACAGGCGATCTGTGGCAGGATGTTGAACAGCTGTACAGTGCTGTGTAGATGTGCATGGCAAAACACATGCATGTAAAGGTTTTCATGCGTATGTGTGCATTGTCACTGCTCAAGTCCATTAAGGCTGTGTATGTGTTGATATGTGACATATACACAGCATCAAGGTCAACAGCGTTACCGTGGACACATCCAGGCATGTGCTGATAGGTAAGAACACCAGTGCAGGCAAACAGACATGCCCACATCAAGACAATATTCACATGGAGTATGAACAATGTAATGAGGAGACACACGTATATGGTGATGATATCCAGTGCATAACAGATGTTACATGTGTGTGACACAAACATGTCAGTCGTGTCAGTGTCATGATGATTTGCAGAGATAACTGTGCAGAAATGTATGTGCAGCAGTATCTCTGTACATCTCTGAAACTGTGACCTGTCACCATCATTATGTCTTACAGATAATGCCTCGTACACGCCTGCCAGCGTACAGCCACTAGGAGGATGATGTCCTCATCCCGTACCTCCATGAGAACTATGAGGTGTTGTTCAGCCATGTGACACAGCATGCCCAGCAGCAGGACGACCTGTGGCAGGATCTTCGCAGGAGGGTGAACAATGTGGGTGGCCATAACCGCACCTACCAGCAGATGCGCAGACACTGCACTGACTTGATACGACATGCAAAACAGCGTGCCACTGCAGTCGCCAGGGAACAAGGTGGAACAGGTGGTGGGCCACCAACCCAGCCCCCACTCACACACACCGAGGAGCTACTGGCCAGTCTGGGGACACCCACAGAGCAGCATCCACAAACACTAGCTGCCATCATGGAGGTGGGTGTCTCCCAACCAATGAGCCTGGAGTTGCCTGGTAAGTCAGTACTGCACATATGGCTATTATATCCCATTTAGTTGCATGTGTCACTGTACATTATGTAATGTAACAACATATGCAAGGTATGTGGACACACATGCTGCATACTACAGTATGCTACTCTGTGTATGCACACATGTGCATACTATATGCTATTGTACAGGCGAATGTGCTCACATGCACAATGCACCCTGTGGCTGTCATACAGTCATGGATAATGTTCATACTGCTGTCACCCCTATACAGGTACCTCTGGCGTGCCGCACAGACATGAGTCCATTGCAGGTGAGACTGTCATCAGTATCAGGCATGTTAAAGCATAGATCTATTCGCCATGTGGCCAGTTAACAGTTGTACACTTGATGTTTATTCCAGTCACGATATACAGGTCGCATCACCCATCATTCACACAGGCCACCCATGTGCAATATATACCAACGAAATGATACACCGACATGAAACCACAGTATTTGTCATTGCTACATGTGTGGACAGCTGTGCATACAATGGTGGAGGTGTTCTACAATGGAGGCATATGTACTATACATTGGAACAACACGTGTGATACGCAAATAGTACCACACAGTGAGCTGTGATATGGGCAGCCCACAGGAGTCACCATTGTGTTATATGCCCCTGCAATGGGTGCACACATTGTGATGTGCCATCTGACATGTCCCAGACATGTAGTGATTTGGCTGCAATATTGTCACACTATCCCATAACCCATACCCCACATACCAAACATACAACCCGTTGTCTGCATAGCTCTGTGGATGGTGACATAGCTGACATCTATGGGTGTATGTCATATGGGACAACACAGACATGTGTGATAGACGGCCATCACACACACTTGGCCAACACATGTGCACACATGGCCATGGGGGATGGCCAGAGACACGTAGCCACACAGTAGATGTGATGTGTATACACCCAGTTTCACATTGTCCACACATGGTTCAATAATAGCCTTAGTTGACCGATTATAGAGTTGATGTGGTACACTGGACATCCTAAAAGCCTGTGCACAGCTACTGGAGGTGTCACCGACGTCTACCATATAAGATGTGTTGAACATCATGACTGTGTCATAGTATGACAGTAGTCACCTGTACAGCTTCCACAGACATTGACACCACATCAGGCCACAGATACTGCACATTTCCCTTGCTGCTGTAGGACATCACCGTTAGCTGTGCACCTCGTGGGTGTGGTACATCAATGTCATGTGGGACATGGTGAATTGACAAGTCTGCTATGTGTGGACATGGTTGCCAGGCAGTTAAGACTCTGTAGTAGTTGTGCAGGGGTGTCAACTGTAGGTCCTCCAGTGATCTGTCACATGACACAGCATGGTTTGGTGTGTATACACCTCAGCATTGTGGGTCACAATCCACGGTTATGTCATGGGTATGCATGCAGTTATGGCTATGCAATGTGTACATATTATGCACTGTATAGCAATATAGACGCCTTATGATGCCATGCAATGGCACAGTGTCTGTACTTCACACTGTATAGCAAAGTAGACGGCTCACACTACCCTTCCATGCTCATGCACATTTGCTAAACATGCATTCTATCTGTAGGGCATACAGACAACGATATACAGACAACACCACAATGTGATGCCCATTACGACGCTGTACATGTCAGACGTGTGCATGTTCATGCACACGTCAGCGGATTACATGTTAAGGTCATGTCAGCCATGTGTACTGTTATCCTGTTCTGGTCCACATGGTATATCACGGGGATGCATGCATACTACCATGATTGTGTGAACTGCATGGCTACTGATATGACACCTGCTTGCTGTAGTGTGCACCCCAGGGAGGTATGGTAACTAACACTATTAATGTCTGAGCTGCATGCCATCTGCTGTATCACAGGCATGCTGCATGCTGTCTGTCTACTCACATGCATAGTGTCTGTTTGTGTGTCTGTGTGTCTGTGTGTGTGTGTGTGTGTGTGTGTGTGTGTGTGTGCATCTGTGTGTGTGCATCTGTGTCTATTGTAATTTAGTCTTTCTTTGCATTCACAGGTGATGTAGGTGCGTTACCCTCCTGCGGTCCATCTGATGTTAGTGTTTCCACAGATACTAGCAGTGATGAACATATGCATGAGGTACAAGCAGGGTTGTCAGGGGCTGAATCTGTGCCAATGGTTGCCATCCCAGCTATGTCCCCCTCTTCCCCGCACACAGTTCTGCTGCAAACACCGCATCACCAGTGGCCATAGAGGAAAGGACAGTCAGCGTCTGTTAGTGTGGAACAGGAACGTGTGGTGGCTACAGAAGGTGTGTCTCCACACCATGGTGTCATTGTAATGACAGCAGATGTGCCACACAGGCATGCGGCTGGTGCTGCTCGTAGGAGGACCTCTGGCAGACATGCACCTGCAGGACAGAGCGCAGCAGCTGGTATCACCAGACGCATGTTCCAGACTGTAATGGTGGCACAGGCATGTGCTGAACGGCAGAACAGAGAAGGGCAGAGGCTGCAGAGGGCTGCTATCCGTACCCTAAACAACAACATCCAGGCATTGGCAAATGCTCAACAGCAGATTGCTGATGTTCTGGACAGGCGATTGGGTGACATGGTCAGAATCCTTGACAATGGCATGGCAATCCGTGAGCTGTCTGTGCTGGAACATCTGGTTGGAGTGAGGCGTAGGCCATGTGGTCGTAGACCAGCTACACCACCTAGTGCAGGTCAACGTGAGAGTGCCACCTCACATGTCCGCTCCCATAGTGCCGGTAGCAGTAGCAGTGCAGCTGGTGCTTTGCTGTCCACACCAGTACACAGCAGGCCACGTGGACGTGGCCCTGGACGTTCCCAGCGGGGACACGGTTCCAGTGGACATGTGTCGTCGGACAGTAGCCAATCTGTACCTCCGCCTGGTAGTGCCCATGCAACCCCTGGCAGGCACAGGTCATGTGGCCGTGGCCGGACACAGTGAGCTGTGCAACTTGGTCTGTACAACCTGGAGCTGTCAATAATACCCCTGTGTAGGCCTCACAAAAGGCAGAACTGTGTGCACACATACACGTACACAGCAAACACATCTGTAGGGAACCACAACACCCACATGCATACTGAACAGACATGTCCAATCATGTCACCGGCCCTTACCCACACACATGATGTCATCCATTGGTGCAGCCTATGCCCCTGGCAAACATTATCACCCTATGCATATGATGAAGCCTGTGCCACATCCCTGTAATCCACACCATTGGTGCAGGGACATGCTCAAATGGTCTGATGCACAGGGTGAACAGAATAGTGAAAGAAGTGTGTATAACATTAGTTGTGTAAGAATAGTGAGGGAAGTGTATATTACATTAGTTGTGTACTGTTAAGCACCAGACATACCATGTAGTACAGGTTTAGCATGCATTGTTATATGTTCACAGTATGTGTCTTGGTAACAACAGTAACAGCATGTTGGTAATGATGCCCTGGTTCCCTCCTTATGGTCTACTTGCATGTGCCTACAGGTAGCAGTTTTTGCAGTCTCCCATGTGTAACTGTGGAGTACTCACAGGCACGTATGGCAATATCAGCATGCTATACGTAGCCTCAACCTGACTGTTGGAAAGGCTAACATACCACAGATGTCCACACATATACTGATCCAGACGCATGTGGGCAGTTTAAGAGGCTACAGTGGCTAGAGACGTGTCATCCATACCAGGTTACATCACATGTATGTTGACATGGTGCAGGTGTTGTAGACAGCGGTCCGGCCGATGATAATGTTAGAGGCCACCTGATAGCATGAGGCCTCACTGTGTAGCAGTCATACCCTGTCACATTACAGGAACATGCCCACACTCACGGGGTCAACAACACTATAACGCACACCCCATAGTGTTGAGGTGAGGACCCCTGCCTATGTGGTCATCACCCTCACAGTACTGTGCACCCACGCGATGCGACACATAGAAAGAACATGTACAGATAGCCAGTACGGCTGAGACCTATGGCATCAACAGGGTAGTAGACTGCATCACCATGAGTGGTTAGGGATCCTGTGTGTTCTGTATGGTAGCATACACCCTCACTCCATGCACCAGATAGCCATACATACATACACACACACACACACACACACTGTGGAGACCACAAATGTCATACACATACGGATAGCTGATGTGTGTGATACACACACCACCCTTGCCTACATCATGCTTTCCACACTGCAGTATGTACAGATCTCTACAACAGTGTACAGAGGTGTCTAACAATTGGGATGTAATCCCCACCATATGTGGCATATATGGTCACACAAGCAAACACACATGGCAGTAGTGTGAATGATACACTTGCGATATGATGATACGTCTGATAGACATGCAGCAGTATTGGCCGCATTATGTGTACCAACACTACGTCCGGCAATTGTGGTGCTATATGAACACGGGAGGATGTAAGTGTTACAGGTGACATAGTTGGTAACACCTGACCGCTGTGTAGGTTATATGTCTTCATCGTCAAGTAACAGTAACATAGCGTACTGTTTGCACATGTAATGGTAGGATGGTGTGTGACATACCTGTGAGTCGTCCCCGGCAAACATCCATCTGCACAGGTGGATCACCACTTTTTGTACACACATCCATCCATACCTGATGTACATCCTACCGTACTGTCAGTATGTCACCATATACAGGTGTCAATGATGGGGCTGCATTGCAACTGCATGTTGTAGTTAGGCACAGATGGTTCACATACATCAGCTACTGCACATGCATGGTAGCTGCATGCACACTACAAATTGTACATGTGTGTTGGTCCTACATGCCTGTCATGTAGCCATGTTTGTATGCAATGCAATTGGTGGACATGTGTGATGACAAGCATAACACATGGACTGTTGTAAGATATGATGGGTGTCATGGGTAACTTGTACAGAGGGAATGCGTCCTCGGTCAACATTGCTACCTCATGTACTGTTAGCATTCAACAGCCATGGACCCACCTTTCATTTGTGTGCGTGTGATTGCTGTAGCCACTTGTCTGCACGGAGGACAGCAAAAGCTATGCTATGTACATATGTGTTGTGTGTGTGGTCCATGCACATATCCACTGTGATTACATGTATGTCATATCCAAACATGTGTGATCTTTGGTGTACAGCGACAGTCATCTGTCACAGCTGTGTAAGACCCAGGGCCCCTGGTATGTGTAGAGCCGACCTGGTCATTACAGTGGTATCATTGCAATGCATAACATGATGGAACCCTGTCGGTACATGTGTAGTCTGCACAGTTGCTGTAGACCTATGTACAGTCCACTGGTCATGAGCCACACGGTGTTGTGGTAATGTATGGCAGTGTATTGCTGGTCCTGCGACATGGTGATGTCTGAGGGCTACAATGTATGCGGTGTGTACTTCTGTGATCTGCACCTGAGACATCTTTGATGGCTCCTGAGTGTGTACTGGTCAGTACATTTGAGTGGCATTCATGTACGTGGGGACAGTAACACCATACTGTGCCCTTCCGTGTTTAGAATCCGTTTGCATGCAAGATGGCCCTTTGCAACTGCTGACGGCCCTTTGCAACCGCTAAGTGTGGGAGCATGCCTAGTACGCCGTTGTGTAGATGGGCACACAATACATTCCAAACTGCGCCCTTCCGTGTTTAGAATCCATGTGCATGCAAGACTGCCCTTTGCAACTGCTGACAGCCCTTTGCAACCGCTAAGTGTGTGAGCATGCCCAGTACGCTGTTGTGCAGATGGACACACAGTACATTCCAAACTGCGCCCTTCTGTGTTTAGAATCCATGTGCATGCAAGACGGCCCTTTGCAATTGCTGACGGCCCTTTGCAACCCAAGTGTGTGAGCATGCCCAGTACGCCATTGTGTAGATGGACACATAGTACATTCCAAACGGACGTGTGATACTAAGCGTGTGGGCATGACACCTTGTGTCGGTGATGTGCCTCTGTGTATGGGCATGGCCATTGACATTCTGTATAGCGATGGTGGTCATCCAGGCAACAGATGTCCGTTGTCCACGTCACGATGGATGCCTACTTTGAACTCACTGGTTAACTGTCTTGAAGGTTGTACTGTCTGTGGCACGTCACGTATCTATGTAGTGATGTTGTAGTGCTCCGTAGATATTTAGTTGCCCCGATCACACCACTGCCGTGTGTTTGTCTACGTCTACCTTGGGACAGTAATATGCTTTCAGACTGCTCACTCTCTATACATTCCCTATCGGCGTCCTTGCCTTTGTGGATGATGTCACCTACCTAGACGTATGCCTCTGGGAGTGCTGTGTTCAGAAATCTCAATAGAGCGTTCTGTAACTGCATAATGCTGTAGTGTGATAAGGTAGTTAGGTGTATGTTCGACTCCCAGCCCTGCCAAGTGTGTGCGTGTGTGTGTGTGTGTGTGTGTGTTTCCAGCTGCCTGGGGTCACAGTAATGCTTTTACACACATCACACCACATACATTCCCTATCGGTGTCTTTGCCTTTGCGGATGATGTCACCCACCTAGAAGTATGCCTCTGGGAGTGCTGTGTTCAGTAATCTCGGTAGTGCGTTCTGTAACTGCGTAATGCTGTAGTGTGGTAAGGTAGGTGTATGTTCGACTCCCAGCCCTGCCAAGTGTGTGCATGTGTGTGTGTGTGTGTGTGTGTGTGTGTGTGTTTCCAGCTGCCTGGGGACAGAGTAATGCTTTTAGACGGCTCACAGCACATACATTCCCTATCGGCATCTTTGCCTTTGCGGATGATGTCACCCACCTAGAAGTATGCCTCTGGGAGTGCTGTGTTCAGTAATCTTGGTAGCGCATTGTGTAACTGCGGAATGCTGTAGTGTGATAAGGTAGTTAGGTGTATGTTTGACTCCCAGCCCTGCCAAGTGTGTGTGTGTGTGTGTGTGTGTGTGTGTGTGTGTGTGTGTGTGTGTGTTTCCAGCTGCTTTGGGGACAGAGTAATGCTTTTAGACAGCTCACAGCACATACATTCCCTATCGGCGTCTTTGCCTTTGCGGATGATGTCACCCACCTAGAAGTATGCCTCTGGGAGTGCTGTGTTCAGTATTCTCGGTAGCACGTTCTGTAACTGCATATTGCTGTAGTGTGATAAGGTAGTTAGGTGTGTGTTTGACTCCCAGCCCTGGCAGGTGCGTGCCTGTGTGTTTCCAGCTGTCTGGGGACAGCGTAATGCTTTTAGACAGCTCACAGCACATACATTCCCTATCGGCATCTTTGCCTTTGCGGATGATGTCATCTGCCTAGAAGTATGCCTGTGGGAGTGCGGTGATGCCTGAACTCGGTAGCGTGTTCTGTTACTGCATAATGCTGTAGTGTGGTGGTAGACTAGACAGATGCGCGATTCCAGGGCATGGCAGGTGTGTGTTTGGCAGTTATACTGTATGTGTTGGTATCTGTGGGTGGCTAGCTGCAGGATGTGTCCAGTTTGTTTTGTTGCTGACCTATTTAATGTCCACAGCCCGCATATTCTGCCAAGACACTGGGTTGTCAACACATACAGTCGCCAATAGGTCTGGTGTGTAACTGTCAGCAGCCCTACTCTTACCCTTGCTATGGTCTGACCCGTGTGACGCAACATAACACACATGCCTTAATATTAACAACACTACATGATGCAGGTGGCACATGTGGTTACCTTTCCATTCCTGTCTAATGCATTGCTGTCATGTGGTTCACTGTTGTGACATAAATACCATATCTACATATGTGTATGTGTATATATATATATATATATATATATATATATGTATATATATATATATGTCCATGTATACATGTCTACAAATAATATGTGTGATATATGTAGATGTAGAGGAGGACATAGATGTGAACATATGTCTGGGGAATTCAGCACTATTGACTATTTGTGCCGGATGATCTGTACGTGATAACCTGGGATCTGTGTATATCTGCCATGGCGTGGTGTTAATGCACATCATCTGTGGTGTTCAGGGCCACGGGTTGTAGTCGTGTAGACACCGGTAATTTGGTTGCTGGGAAGACCATGGGACATCGAATATGGTGATGGTAGGGCACCTGTTGCCAGTTGTGTGTCGATCTGAGCGACACTAAGCAGTGGTTAATATGTTGGAGGTTCATTATGGGTCATATAACTATTCATTAGAAGACTATACTATGCAGATGAGGTTGACTATGGTGTATCACATTTATCACCAGGGTGTGCTGCTGGTCCCTGGAGTGTATGTGTGTAGTCAGCCAGGTGCAGGTCTCACATATAGATGATAGCATGGGAGTGGGGTCAGGCATACTGTACGTATGTTGCAGTACTGTGCCTCAGGAGTGCTCCTGCCCTAGCAAACCTCAGCTAGGGGTGTGTCTATACCTGCCTGGTGACGTTGGGAGGGATGACAGCAGTGGTGGGGTAGTCAGGGTGTCCAGGCTGCACACACAGGTGTTGATCAGCACAATCAGCTGATGACATGGCCAGCCCACATATGAACAGTACACTAATGCGAGCAAGCAGCATACACACATATGTCATCCACACTCTACACCACCGGTGTATACCTGCAGAGACATTTCACGACACAGTCCAACCAAATGACATGGGCTGCAGCAGCCAACATACACCAACATGTGCAGGGGGCTAGGGCAGTGCGGATGTGTATGCTGCCGAACAACCCTTACTGGGGTGTCATACGACTTTATTGACCGGGGGTGACTTACCAGGGTCTACATGGGCTAGGGATGTTACAGCACTATGGGGTGGACAGATACAGCAGCTTGTTGACCTGTGCCTAACGCATCACACAGGCCGAGGGGAATGCATCACAGTGGATACCATGGGATGTGTTGTCCTAGGTGTACTAGCCATAGGTACCTCACACAGCACAACTCGGGATATCATGGGTATCTCACAGGCGTCTGCATCCAGAGTATTGCACCACTTCACAGATGCCATGTCAACACATGCTAGTGAGCACATACAGGTCCTCCACATACATGATTAGTGGACCTGCAATATGAATCTGTTCCACCACATGGATGAGTACCCTGCGGTACTGGGTGCTATAGCCTGCACACGTAGCACCACCCGGGGAGCAGGGTAGGGCCTACAGTCAGTGCAGGGGCATACCCTCCAACAGCTAGGCCCTATGCGATGGCTAGGGCATGACATTGAATGTGTGTGCTGTCTGCCCTGGAAGCTGTGATGTGTCCGATATATGGCGTCTGACACAGCGGTAGCACACCAATGCCTATGCGGACATCCCCTACAGTCTCCCAGTGGTGGATGCTAGGTAAACACTGGTGTAGTGGCTTATAACACCCATCAGCAATGCACACACACCTGAACACTCACACCATACTGAGGCGGATGCACAGGCAAGACATATACATGTGCATGTGTTTGGGATGCTCGGTTCACAGTTCTGGTATCCAGACACATCTGTAGGGACTCTGCAGTATTCACAAGTTACATGCATACATGTTATTATGTTATTTGCTATGCTACACAATGCTAGCCTGCAGTAACAGTTGCAGCACAAACGGCATGGGGCAGGGCCACACAGCCCAACACCACTGCCAAGGCCTGTACAGGCGCAGTGTGACTTGGTGAAGGAACTACCTGTGTAGGGCACAGTCGGCGACAGCCCATGCACAGTATGACCTGCCCTTGGCATAGAGGCAACACACAGCATATTCACTGACACAGTAAGCACCCATGGATTTCCCCTCTCTGACCCGCACACAGTACCATGGATGCCAAACATGACAGTACCTGTGCTTGGCCATGTAAGGGAGGTGCACTGTGTGTATCCGTAACACAACCTGGGTATGTCTATTGACCTAACAAGTGGCGGTTGTATTACAATGTATACTTACCCATTGCTCTGGTATGTATGTGAGCATACAAGTGACTGTGGTGGCCAAATGTTAGGGCAGCAGACAGTACACATCCATAGTGGCACCATGACCTCTGTAGCACATACGGGGTTCACAATGGTAGCCTGTAATACACAGGGTGTTCTACCCACTGCAGATTATGGGCTGACCATCATGCGTGTCCGTACAGCCCATACACGTCCCATGCAGCTGGACAGATGTGGACCAATACAGACAAATGATATACGATGGCCCATGGATATGCCCACTGACAGGCCCCAACCCCGTATGACACACACAGACGACAGCAGGCCAGGCTGTTTGATGTAGGATGTGTAATAGGACGTCCAACATCACTGTGCTGGTAATTAATGCTGGGAACTGACGTACCCTGGATTCCTCCAACCAGCAATTTAGGTAGGTCCACACACTGACATGGAGTACCTGGCAGACCTGTACAGTAGCGGCAGATGTGTACAACTGTTGGCTATGCCCACCGTCACACCTACACATGTGAGTCATGTGCACCACCCACAGTGCTGTGTAGGACTGTGGTTGCATGTCCCCCCACACTATACAGACATGTAGCAACTGTCAATGCCACATGACCATTAGCTACACTGCAGACACAGCATGTCACCTGTCTGTGTAGAACGGAGGGGTCAGCAACACAGTACTAATTATCTGGACATGTGACACATGCAATAAAGTTGACCATACTTTGCATGCTCACACACATGACGGTATTGTCAGTCTACAACATGTGCAACAGTCATACTGGGCATGCTCACACACTGATACACAGGACGGCCAAGCATACACACACCAGTGGTCCGGACATATCTGCCAGTACATTGCTATACTGTTGGATGTCGTGCTGTATGGTGTTTGCGGTCTATTGTCTGTACATCTGCCATGGTCTGTTGTTCAGTCACATGAGCTATGTGCGCAGGGTACGTCTACCATCACATGTATAGGGTGGTTCTTTGTTTGCGGACATGCCGACGCCTTTGGATACAAACCGGGTAAGGCACAGTCCAGCAGGTGGGAGCTGTTGTGCGTGGGTTTGCACAGTGTTAAGCACTGCTGACCTCTGGTCACAGCACCTTATACACGTTTACACTCCACATTTCTTTGACAGGGCACTACTGGCATACTGGTAGACAACCACGCTTACAGCCGCTCGCTCTCCGACATGTCTGCTTACATTTGTCACTAACGCTGGGTGTGTGCGATCCCTTGTGATGCGTATTATATTGGACTACATGACTGCAGTATCGGGTATGTGTAACCATTTTGCGACGGCAGCCGTTCGACTGTACGGACTCGGCGGCCTGTCCAGTGACGTAATCATATTATATGCGTGTTCCTCATACGATCTGCTCCCATCTGCCTGATACATGGGAACCGATACTCTGCAATGCTGACATGTGACTTGAGTTTGTTAACACAGCGGTCTGCCGAGCCATGCTACCGCATACCAACTGCACGTTGACCACCTTTCAGATTGCACGACGGGAGACTGTAGGAGTGACACCTTTCCCACTTTGCATGGGACAGTCCCTCATCACACATCACATGCGACAATACCAGAACTCTCCACCAATCGGAGACACATTTCTGCAGATTCAGGGACAGGTCATGAAAAGCAGGGACACATTTACAAATGTAGTGCTATTAACTTGACACATTGACAGAATCAGAGCATATGACATAATACACATATTGTGACGTGACAGTTGTTTATAACTCCTACTTATTGTCATTAGTCAGTGAGTGTAATTCACCACCTTTCCTTCAACAGGCACTACATTTAGGAGGGATTAAGAGAGACACAGTTAGACTTTCAGTCGAATGCAGGGACGTACCTGACATTCAGGGACAGTTGAGTGGTATGGACAATACTCTAGCCATTGCAACTGTCCTGATTAGGGGACCTTCACATGTTGTAGGTATCTGTGCTGGTTGCTTGTTACAGATCTTGTATACCTGACACGTCGATATGTCATATGTAGTAGCATAAGCAAGTATACTGCTGCTAGACTATGCTTTGATTTGCTCTGATATGTATATTTCTGTACTATGCATGGCTGTATGTATGTTCTGCCCTGGTACATCTAACAGTTCTACAGACCAGGTTCCACTTTGGCCGTTCAGACTGGTGGCGGACCTATTGACCCTATATGTAGAGCTGTCACGTGTGTCGAGGCAACACATACCCACAGCATACCTCTCAACTGTCCCTGATTTTCAGGGCCGTCCCTGATTTTGAATCATATTTTCACTCTGTCCCTCTTAATCCCTCCTAAAACTAGTGACGTTTGGAGGAAAGGTGGTGAATCACACTTAATGAATAATGACAATAAGTAAGAGTTACAAACTTCTTTTACTTCAGCAAATGTGTATTCATTCATATGCTCTGATTCTGCCAATGTTTCCAGTTAATAGCTCTAATATTTTAAATGTATCCCTGATTGTCCTTGTGTTTTCTTGACTTATCAGTGATTCTGTTGCAATTTGTCCCCAATTGGTTGAGAGGTCTGAGTCACAGACGACCTCCATGGTTTGCATACGTTAAGGTTATTCATGTAGCATTATAATTGATAATACTGTTTCCTATTACATGCAGCTGTTACTGATACAACAAAGTGATGTCTGACACCACTACACACACTATATAGCCTCCATTCCTGAACTCACAGGCCCAGACCTCTCAACCAATTGGGGACAAATTTTAACAGCATCAGGGACAAGTCAGGGAAAAACAGGGACAATCAGGGACAACTTTAAAATATTAGTGCTATTAACCTGATACATTGACAGAATCAGTGCATATGAATTAACACACATTTTCTGAAGTAAAATTGTAACTCTTAATTATTGTCAGTTGTCATTAAGTGTAATTCACCACCTTTCCTCCAAAAGTCACTAGTTTTAGGAGGGATTAAGAGGGACAGAGTTGAAATTTGGGTCAAAATCGGGGACGTCCATGAAATACGGGGACAGTTGAGAGGTATGCACAGGCCATGTGCTATAACTGTCGTTTTGCAGGACACAACTGCCCAGACGGGCATACGGGTACAGGTGTACGGGTGTTTAACCTCTTCTATTATGCTATCATGTACCTGAAGTGGTCAGCAACTTGTGCAGTTTCCGTCAGTAGCAGAACTCACATACCAATAGGTGTGACTGAACACCATATCAGGAACAATGCATAACACCCTGCGGGACACATTTAGATGATTGGTTCTATTAACCAGACACACTCGCAGTCGCAGAACATATGTATTCATTCACGTTTGTTGAGGTACATGCTGCTTATGACTCATACATGTTGTCATCTGTCATTACCTGTATTCCGCCACCGGTTCACCTAATATCAGTAGTTCTGGCAGTGTTTCTTTGGACTTTGGTACATTCTGATACATAATTATGGACGTCCATGCTACTCGGGTACAGGGCACTGTGTAGGTCTCTCTCTATTCCCCGATGGTTTACAAACTATCCGGTAGATGTGCTCTTCAGGTTTGGGAGGTGTAGGCGTATGCTATGCCCACATAGGAATATTCATGACTTCCACTGGGCGGGCCTACTACATCTCTGCCAACCAGCACCTGCACACTTAAGCCCATTAATGCATACCCATGGTCCACCTACCTGGCACCCCTCTACAGCAGTCGTGACAAATGCATACTGCGAGCGCAGCTGGGGTATGAGCACACCCCTACACATTGCCCACTCTCCCCATCTCGGGTCACATGTACGTTTTGTCAACCCAGGCATTATCACACTGGCACAATCTACTGTTCCATGTACACCTACATCCTGCTCGTATTAGTGTCGGCAGATTCTTTCATACCTTACTTTTTGGGGTCCCGCAAGGGACACCGTTATCCATGTTTAAAGTATAGACCTTGCAGAACTCTCCCACTGGTCCTTTCCTACCGGTGTTTTGGACAGCGGCAGTGTATTGATCTGTATTGCCTGTCTGTATGTCTGTCTGGCCTAGCTGGGTGATGTGGGGGGTACAACGTTTCTTTATTGGACCTCCCAGTCACAAATGCCCGGGCTGTAAATATGTTACCCCTAATTGCTGTGAAGTAACCTATTTATGTGAATGTGTATACCTATACTGACATATAGTTTGTTTTGTGTGTATGTGTATATATCACTACCTGTTGTTTGTGTATATATATATATATATATATCTATATCCATAGTGTGTGTGTGTGTGTGTGTGTGTGTGTGTATGTATAATATATATATATATATATATATATATATATATATATATATATATATATACTAGTAAAAGAAAGGATGGCCGGTGCAAAAATAAAACTTAGTAAATGAAATGAAAGCACCGAAGACTCAGCAGCAAGTGCCACAATTAGGGCTATAAGTAGTAAATAATAATCCAAACTCGGAGTATGTTCCAAAACGAACAGCAGCAGTTTAATGGAAATCAAAATACGTAGCAACAAGTACACTTCACGTTTCGGGAGTTTCCGCAATCATGGAGGCTGTATGAAATGAAGTCGTTTGTCCAGATGATTTAATGGGTGTGTAGTTAATCTGATGAAGTTCTTGACGAAACGTGAAGTGTACTTGTTGCTACGTATTTTGATTTCCATTAAACTGCTGCTGTTCGTTTTGGAACATACTCCGAGTTTGGATTATTATTTACTACTTATAGCCCTAATTGTGGCACTTGCTGCTGAGTCTTCGGTGCTTTCATTTCATTTACTAATATATATATATATATATTTATATATATATATATATATATATATATATATATATATATATATATATATATACATATATATGTCCGTATGGATATAAATGTGTATGTAAATTATTATAGCTATGTGTATATATACGATGTTAAGTTGTCTATCTCGCCTTCATTCTTGCTGGATGGGTTCGGAGCCGACCTCGGCTCCGACTCGGCCACTCTAAAAGCTCGAGAGTTGGTTCCACCGGCTCGAGGCTCCCCTTATATCCCACAATGCTAGGCGAGAGTTACCTCAGATCTCGTTTGCCGCTACAGCTTCGAGGTTGGTTGCTTCTACCGGTTCCTGGTGAGTTTAAGCTTTTTCTATTAAAAGTTACTCTTTTTCCCCTTTTTGCGGAACCTTTCAAGACGTCTTTCACGAACTCCCCTTTTGATGGATCATCTCTTTTTGGTCCTCAAGTGAAAGAAACCCTGACTAGGTGCGAGACTGATGGCAAGACCCTTTCTGCCGTCGGAGTCCGTTTTTCGACTCCTTCTAGGCCTTACCCCAAAGGCCAGAAGGGTGGAAAGATGTGGTTCCGTAAACAATCTCAAGGGACTTCGCCTGACGCACAGAGTCGGTTCCCCGCCAGAGGCAGAGGGGAACAACAATGGTAGACGTCGCCCTAGAGGCAGAGGGGTCCGCAGAACCAGGGCAATCGAGAAACTTCCTCCGATAAGCCTTTTCAGCATCCCTGAGGTGTTGCCCGACTGCCCATCTTCGAGGCAGTCGGGGAAGATTGTCACTGTACGGAGAAGCCTGGCTATCCTTGACACGAGACAAATGGGTACAGTCCATCATTTCAAGGTTATTCTATCCCCTTTCTTCGTTTTCCAAATCAGTCAAAAAATCCTTCCAGATGTTCCACCCGCTCAAAGGGATATAGCAGCTTTGGAAATTTCAAAACTGCTTGCAAAAGAGCTATTCAGCCAGTGTCAGCAGACCAACAAGGATCCGGAATCTACTCAAGGTTCTTTTTAGTTCCAAAGAAAACAGGGGACTGGAGACCAATTTTGGATCTCAGTATCTTGAACAGATCGGTCAAGAAAACAAGATTTCGGATGGTCACGCTGCAATCCATTCTTCCCCTATTGGGAAAAGGAAACTGGATGTGCTCTATAGACCTTCAGGGCCACGTACTATCACATAAAATGAACAGGCGCTCCAGAAGATTCCTCCGCTTCAGGCTGGGAACCAGTCATTTTCAATTCAGGGCCCTGCCCTTTGGTCTCACCACTGCCCCGGTGTTTACCAAATGCATGGCAGTGGTAGCTTCTCACCTGAGACGACAAGGATTCCAGGTGTTTCCATATTTGGACGACTGGCTCCTCACAGCTCCCACCAAGCATCTCCTTCTGATGGCCAGAGATTACACTTTTCGCGTCTGTCAAAATTGGGTATCTCAATAAATTGCGAAAAGTCTGTTTTGTCGCCTTGTCGCACTATTACCTACATAGGCGCAAATTTAGATACTATAAACATGTCTGCAACACTAACGAACCAAAGGATATCAGACATTCAAAGATTGGTGTCACTACTTCTCAACAACAACAGAGCCAAAGCCAGGTTAGTTCTAAAGGTGTTGGGAATTATGGCAGCGGCCATACCTCTCCTCCCATTGGCCAGATACCACATGCGGATCCTTCAGTGGATGCTCTTTTCTCAATGGTCATACCAGGAACTTCCAATGTCTCACACCATTATGATCACGCGTGCAAAAGCATCTCATGTGGTGGATGTCTTCCCCAGCTCCTGTTGGGGAGACCATTTGTTCCACCTCCGGTTGCTACTCTGACAACGGATGCCTCCCTGATCGGGTGGGGGGGCATTATCAGGGCAGGACAGTCCAGGGCACATGGCAACCAAACGAATGCCACTTGCACATAAATGTTCTGGAGATGAGAGCAGTGCTTTTAGCGTTGCAAGCCCTTCAAGACTCTCTTCCTTGGGAGCGATTGCAATCCAGACAGACAATATGTCTGTAGTGTGGTACATCAACAAACAAGGCGGAACCAGATCATACCCCTGTGTCGAGAAGCACTCAGACTGTGGCAATGGGCGATTTCTTCTCAGCGTTTTCTGATAGCAATGCACATCCCGGGAAGTCCAGTCACATTGCGGACAAGTTGAGCAGAGCTATTCTTATGCCTCACGAGTGGTCTCTGAAAGACTCTGTAGTGAGAGAGATATTTCTCAAGTGGGGTCAGCCTTGCTGCGATCTTTTGCTACTCCCCAAAACAGCAAGTGCAGAGAATACTTCACTCTATTCCTTTACCAGGCCAACCCAGCAGGGACGCACTAGTCCAAGTTTGGCCCGGGACTTCTGTATGCATTTCCTCCTTTCCCACTGATCTCTCAAGTAATACAGAAAGCTATCGCTCAGAAGGCC